>NC_135987.1:1746412-1783325 GCF_053455715.1 Rhinoraja longicauda | reverse complement strand
GGGGGGAGAGAGGGGGGGGGGGAGAGAGGGGGGGGGAGAGGGGGGGAGAGAGGGGGGGGAGAGAGGGGGGGGAGAGAGGGGGGGGGGGAGGAGAGGGGGGGGGGGGGGAGAGAGGGGGGGGAGAGGGGGGGGGAGAGAGGGGGGGGAGAGGGGGGGGGAGAGAGGGGGGGGAGGAGGGGGGGGGGAGGGGGGAGAGAGAAAGGGGGAGAAAGAGAGGGGAGGGGGAGAAAGAGGGGAGGGGAAGGGGGAGAGGGAGAGAGGGGAGAGGGAGAGAGAGTGGGGAGGGGGAGAAGAGGGAGAGGAGGGGGGAGGATTGGGGCGAGGGGAGGGATAGGGAAGAGGGGGGGGGGGGCGAGAACCAGGTGCCGGGAGGGGCAGCGCGGGTGGCAGTGTGTGGGTGGGTGTGTTGTGTGGGTGTGTGGGTGTGTGGGTGGGTGTGTGGGTGGGTGTGTGTGTGGGTGTGTGTGTGGGTGGGTGTGTGTGTGGGTGTGTGGGTGGGTGTGTGGGTGGGTGTGTGGGTGGGTGCTTCAGTGGACTTCCCAGGATCCTGGCCGCGGTGATCCGGTCCGATCCGGCCTTACCCGGGAGTTGCCCCCAGTGCCAGGGGCCGGGCCACCCTGACTGCCCCGGGCTGGGCAAGAGCGGGCTGTGGGCTCTGAGCTGTGGGCTAGAGCTGTCGCCAGGTTAGTGCACAGGAAACGCTGCAGCTGCAGCTGCAAGAAGGCATCCTGTGGCAGGGGACAGAGGGGAGTCAGTCACCCTTGACAGTGGAGGTGCAGGGACATCGAGTGGTCACAAAGGCTTTTGGCACTTTGGCCTTCATCGGTCAGAGAATTGATATGTTGTCAAGCTGGAAAGTGTACGGAGAAGATTTACGAGGATGTTGCCAGGACTAGAGGGTGTGATCTGTAGGGAGACGTTGAGTAGGCTGGGTCTCTATTCCATGGAGCGCAGGAGGATGAGGGGGTGATCTTAAAATCACGAGAGGAATAGGATCGTGTGGATGCCCAGAGTCTTAGTGAATCGAGGCCCAGAGGACATAGGTTTAAGGTTAAAGGGGAAAAGATTTAATTGGAATCTGAGGGGTAACTTTTTCACACAAAGGGTGGTGGGTGGAATGGAACAAGCTAGAGGAGGTAGTTGAGGCTGGGACTATCCCAACATTGAACAAACAGTTGGACAGGTACATGGATAGGACAGGTTTGGAGGATATGGACCAAACGCAGGCAAGTAGGGACTAGTGTAGCTGGGGACATTGTTGGCTGGTTGTGGGCAAGTAGGGCCGAAGGGCCTGTTTCCACGCTGTATCACCCTATGACTAATCAAGCCGTTCTCTGTGTACAGATAAAGGTAATAACACTTAGTGCAAGATAAAGTCTAATTAAAGACAGTCCGAGGATCTTCAAAGAGGTAGATATTTGCTCAGGACTGTTCTCTAGTTGGTGTACCTCTTGCCTGATGGGAGAGGGGAGAGGGAGTGACCGGGGTGAGACTGGTCCTTGATTATGCTGCTGGCCTTGCCGAGGCAGCGTGAGATGTAGATGGAGTCAATGGAAGGGAGGTTGGTTTGTGTGATGGTCTGGGCTGCGTCCACAATTCACTGCAATTTCTTGCGGTCTTGGTTGGAGCTGTTCCCAAACCAGGCTGTGATGCATCCTGATAAAATGCTTTTGATGGCGCATCTGTAGAAGTTGGTGAGAGTTGTAGGGGACTTGCCGAACACCTGAAGCCTTCCAGGAAAGTGGAGGCATTGGTGTGCTGTCTTGGTCGTTGCTTCTATGTGGGTGATCCAGGGGAAGTTGTTGGTGATACTGACTGCGAGGAACATGAAGTTTTCAACCATCTCGACTTCCGCACCATCAATGCAGACTGGGGAATGTGTACCGCTTCACTTCCTGAAGCCCATCACTATCTCCTTTGTCTTGCTGACATTCAGAGAAAGGTTGTTGTGTGAGCACCAGGTTACAAGGTATGGAATCCCAGCAAAGGAACAGACCTTCAGATCAGCGGGTCCCCCCGAATACTGGCACTAATTCTCCATCAGTCTCAGCTTATTGCCCCCACAGTCTCGCCTCTCCTCCCCCTGATTCCACCACTCACCTACCCACCCCTGCACTGGGAGACAGTTTACAGTGGCCGGCAAACTCCTCACAGACAGTGAACGTGCAAACTCCTCACAGACAGCGCCTGAGCTCGGGATTGAACCCTGGTCTCTGGCGCTGTGAGGCTGCGGCTCTGTTAACTGAGACTGTTCACACACGCTGATGGGTCCACGTTTAAAAAAAAAACACTTGCCCCGCCAATCTCCTTTAAACTTTGCCCCTCTCACCTTAAAGCTGTGCCCTCTAACATTGAATTGTTCCATCTTGGGAAAGGTATGTAAAATTATAGTGGTGTAGATAGATCATGAGGTCATAGGTTGTTGGAGCAGAATCAGGCCATTCAGCCCATCAAGTCTGCCCCATTATTCAAACATGGCTGATCTATCTCTCCCTCCTAACCCCATTCTCCTGCCTTCTCCCCATAGCCCCTGACACCTATACTAATCTAATAGACAGTCAGAATCTTGGAATTCCTCAAGATGGAAAAAAATCAAATACTAGAGGGCACAGCTTGAAGGTGAGGGGCAGAGTTTAAAGGAGATGTGTGGGCAAGCTTTTTACATGGAGAGTAGTAGGTGCCTGGAACGCGATGCCAGAGGTGGTGGTAGAGGCAGATGCAATGGTGGAATTTCAAAGACTTTTGGATAGGCACACGGATATGGAGGGATTTGGATCACGTACAAGTAGACATGTGATTGTCTTGGCATCATATTTGGCACGGGCTTTGTGGGCCGAAAGGCCTATTCTTGTGCTATGTTCTATGATTTTGCTTCTCTCTCTTATCTTCCTCATGAACTCTCGGGCTGAACGATCGTATTGTAACCAGTTGCATAAATGTGGATTGTGATCTGTTTGACTTTGGAGGATTGGACCATCTCACTGAGCTGTCTCCAGTGAAGCAGGCGGTGGGAGAGTGGATGTGGGCAACTATTTCTCAGAGCTGGGGGATACAATCCCCGGAAGCAGTTTCCACAGGGGTTCTGCCAGAGATTTGGACCATTGCTCCCTGACTGTGTGTGTTGGGGCAGAGTGGAGATCGAAGGATTGGGGATGGGTCAGTCATTATGTAACGTAATGAACACTGAATTCTCTAATTTTAAGTAACTTCCCCTCTTCCCCCTCGCTCAGCGGGTCAGGCAGCATCTGTGGAGGACATGGACAGGTGACGTTTTGGGTTGACCGTTTAGTTTAGGGATATAGTATGGAAACAGGCCCTTCGGCCCACCGAGTCCATGCTGACCGGAGATCACCCCGTACACTAGCACTATCCTACACCAGGGACAATTTACGATTTTTATCAAAGCCAATTAGTGTTTGGAGTGTGGGAGGAAACCGGAGCACCCGGAGAAAACCCACGCGGTCTCGGGGAGAACATACATACTCCGTACAGACTTGTATCCACCTATCACTTGCCAGGCTTTGTTCCACTCCCACATGTGTTTTCCAGCCTCTCTCCCCCCCCCCCCCCCCCCCCCCCCCCCCCACTACAGTCAATCTGAAGAGGGGTTTGATGCTGACTACAGGTGCTGTCTGTCAGGCATTTATACCTTCTCCACGTCACCTACGTGGGTTTTCCCCAAGAACTTTTGTTTCCTCCAATTCTCCAAAAACGTACAGGTTTGAAGGTTAATTGGGTTGGTATACATGTAACAAATTATCCCTAGTCTAGGATAGTGTTAGTGTGCGGAGATCGCTGGTCGGTACGGACTCGGTGAGCTCAAGGGCCTGTTTCCGCTCAGTGTCTCTAAACTCAACTAAAGGGTCCCGACCCGAAATGTCACCTCTCCATTCCCTCCACAGATGCTGCCTGCCCTGCTGAGTTCCTCCAGCATTTTGTGTGCTGCTGGATCCAGGCATCTGCAGGCTGTTCACTCTCTGTTCCTGCCTCTCGAATAGGGACATACTGTGCAGGAGAACAGCATGCCAATAGCAACAGGCTGCACTTAGTGAGTGCCTGACTCCTCCCCAGCATGGCCCAGCCACACGTGAGACACGCTGGTGAACACGGACTGTGGCTGTCTCTCTGAGCAGCAGTGAAGGACTGGTGCTGAACATCCCTGTCCGCAGTCACCACCCATCCATCGCCTCCTTTGTCCAGTCTGCATGCTCTGGATTGCAGTTATCAGCACAAACATACATTGGCCTCACTGTAGCACACACACTCTGAGACCGGCAGCCTTGCCTGGCAGCCTCCTCGCCCTTCCCTCCCCATTAGCTGTGTCATCTTGCACAACACTGTGGCATCGCAAATATGCTGTGATAACAGCTCCCTCTTATCTACTGTCAATATTTACTCTCTATCTGTGTGTGCATGTCTATGTGCGTGTGTGTCTGTGAATGTGTGTCTGTGCATGTGTGTCTCTGTGCAAGTATGTCTCTGGATGTGTGTCTATTTGTGCGTGTGTGTGTACGTATGTCTGTTGTGAGTGTGTTAGAGCACGTATGTGTCTGTGTGTGTGTCTCTGGATGTCTCTCTGTGTGTGAGTGTGTGTGTGTGTACGTATGTCTCTGTGTGTGTCTAAGTGAGTGTGTGTGTGTGTGTAGGAGTGTGTACATCTCTGTATGTCTCTGTGTGAGTGAATGAGTGTGTGTGTGTACATCTCTGTATGTCTCTGTGTGTGAGTGTGTGTGTGTGTACATCTGTGTGCGTGTGTGTATGTCTCTGTGCATGTGAGTGTGTGTACATCTCTGTATGTCTCTGTGTGTGAGTGAGTGTGTGAGTACGTATGTCTCTGTGTGAGTGCTTGTGTGAGTGTGTACATATCTATGTCTGTGTGTGTCTGTGTGAGTGTTTGTCTGTGTGAGTGTGTGTGTGTGTTTCCGTCTCTATGTCTCTGTGTGAGTGTGTGTGTGTGTGTGTGTGTACATCTCTGTATGTCTGTGTGAGTGTGTGTGTGTGTGTGTGTACATCTCTGTATGTCTGTGTGAGTGTGTGTGTGTGTGTGTGTGTGTGTACATCTCTGTATGTCTGTGTGGGTGTGTGTATGCCTCTGTGCGTGAGTGTGTGTGTGTGTACGTCTCTGTATGTCTCTGTGTGTGTGTGTATGTCTCTGTGTGTGAGTGTGTGTGTGTGTGTGTACATCTCTGTATGTCTGTGTGGGTGTGTGTGTGTCTCTGTGTGTGAGTGTGTGTGTGTGTGTGTACGTCTCTGTGTCTGTGTGGGTGTGTGTGTGTGTGTGTGTGTGTGTGTGTGTACATCTCTGTATGTCTGTGTGTATGTGTGTGTGTGTCTCTGTGTGTGAGTGTGGGTGTGTGTGTGTCTCTGTGTCTGTGTGGGTGTGTGTGTCTCTGTGTGTGTGTACATCTCTGTATGTCTGTGTGAGTGTGTGACTGTGCGGCCCCAGTTTTGAGGCGTTCACTTCTTGTACACAATGGCTGACCGTGACACGCCCCTGCCCCCTGCTTCCTCTCTCGGCCTGAATAAACTGATACTGCTCCAACATTCCTCAGGGCCAGATACGGAAAGCTCCCCCTCACTCTGGCTCTCACTGGCACCTGCCTCTGCCATCACACACATGTTGGATAAATAGGCAGCATCATCCTGACTGGAACGGAAATGAAAGAGGAAGTGATCTTGCATGCAAGGTGAACAATGTAACGAAAGATAAAAGTGCAGTCCTGGACCTTGGCTGAGTGATAGGAAGGTGACAGCCCTCAGCCAGTGAGAGGCAGCGGGCAAGGGGAGTGTTTGATCACATTGGTGACCGGGAGAGCTCTGGGGAGTAACAAGATGGTCACACTGCAGGAGACCAGCCTCTCACCTGTTAGAATCATAGAGTGATCCAGCGTGGAAGCAGGCCCTTCAGCCCAACTTACCCAAGCTGATCACCATGCTCCATCTACACTAGTCCCATCTGCTTGTGTTGGGCCCAGATCCCTCTAAACCTATCCTATCCATGAATAAAACATATAGCTTTTTAAACAATGTGATAGTCCCTGCCTCAACTATCTCCTCCGGCAGCTTGGTGTGAAAAAGTTACCCCTCAGGTTCCTGTTAAATCTTCCCCCCCCCTCACTTTAAACCTATGTCCTTTGGTTCTCGATTTGTCTGCTCTGGATAAGAGACTCTGTGCATCTACCCGATCTATTCCTCTCATGATTTTATACACCTCCATAAGATCACCCCTCATCCTCCTACGCTCCAAGGAATAAAGTCCTAGCCTGCTCAACCTCTCCCGATAGCTCAGGCCCTCTGGTCCTGGCAGCATCCTGGTAAATCTCTGCATCCTCCAGCTGGCCCACATTGTTGCTCTTAACCGTAGAGATGATCTAGGGCATCGCGTCACGTTCCCTGAGCGGGGAAGGATGGATGTTCGTGGTTCTGGGGTGGGTGGGAGCCTGGGAGAGATGGTGGAGGCTCTCGCATGACATGGTCTCTGGAGGCTCAGTGTTGGCACCAGTGTTACTTCCCACTTTAAAGATGAGTGGCGTGGTGGCGCAGCGGTAGAGTTGCTGCCACGCAGAGCCAGAGACCCGGCTTCTACCCTGACTACGGGTGCTGTCAGTACGGAGTTTGCACGTTCTCCCCGCGACTGTGGGTTTTCTCTGGGTGCTCCGGTTTCCTCCCATATCCCAAAGACGTACAGGTTTGTAGGTTGTGTAGATTGTGTCTACCAGGTTTGTAGGTTAATTGGCTTCAGTAACATTGTCTGTAGTGTGTTAGATATAACTGGTGTACTGGAAGGTATCACAAAAATGCTGGAGTAACTCAGCAGGTCAGGCAGCATCTTGGAGAGAAGGAATGGGTGACGTTTCGGGTCGAGAGCCTTCTTCAGTGGAGATAACTGGACAGTGTGGACTCGGTGGGCCAAAGGGCCTATTTCCGTGCTGTATCTTTAAACTAAACTAAAACTCAAATCATCGTTGATTTTTTGCCTCAATATCCCTTCCCTCCACTAACCTGTATCCCTTGATATCCCTTCAATACATTCGCCCTGAACCACCATTCACTGTACCTCAGTGAACGTGACAATAATGAACCGAAACAGAAAAACTTCCAAAGATTCACACCACTTCCAGCAGAAGGAATCTCCCACACCTCTGCTCTAACTGGCCAACTAACTACTTTGAGGTGTAGAAACAAGGAACTGTAGATGCTGACTTGCCAACAAAGGAGCAAAGTGCTGGAGTAACTCAGCGGGTCGGACAACGTCTGTGGAGAACATGGGTAGGTGACGATTCTGGCCTGGACTCTTCTTCAGACTGAGACAGATATATTGAGAGACTTTAGACTTTACTTTGGAGGTTCTTTCATATCTCTCTGTTCTGCAGCAATCTCCAGAGTTCCACTGCTGATTGTGTAAGCCCTGCCCTGGGTTGACCCAGAGGAGTTCCACTGCTGATTGTGTAAGGTCTGCCCTAGGTTAACCCAGAGTTCCACTGCTGATTGTGTAAGCCCTGCCCTGGGTTGACCTACCAAAGTGCAACGCCTCACATTTGTCACAGAGTTAAATTCCACCTGCCATTCCTCTGCCCACCTTCCCTGCTTAGTTTAGAGATACAGCGCAGAAAGAGGCCCTTCAGCCCACTGATTCCACCCCGACCAGCGATACCCTTCCAACAGCACTATCCTGCACACCAGGGACAATTTACACTTTTACCAAAGACAATTAACCTACAAACCTGTACGTCTTTGGAGTGTAGGGGGAAAAGGGCGCATCCGGAGAAAACCCACGCAGGTCATGGGGAGAACGTACAAACTCCCTACAGACAGCACCCGTAGTCAGGATGGAACCCGGGTCTCTGGTGCTGTGAGGCGGCAACTCTACCGCTGCGCCACCGTGATGCCCTTGGGTGATTCCAGGTTGCAAATACCAGAGGTAAGGGGAGTGACTTCCCTGCATGTACCGTCAGTTTATCAAGCACTTTGTGTGTTTCCATGAGATGACTCTCAGTCGTGTAGGTTGCAGTGAGCCTGGGCCCAGCCTGCTTCATGTGTCCCTGCATGACCAACCCACCAGTGGAGCTAAGCCGCCTCTCACACTGTCACCGCCAGCCAACGGCACACTCTGCCGCTGGGTGGGTGATGAGCTGCCCTCAGTGCTGGGTGGGTGATGTGCTGCCTGCAACTGCCCTCAGTGCTGGGTGGGTGATGAGCTGCCAGCATGCTGCCCTTAGTGCTGGGTGGGTGATGTGCTGCCTGCAACTGCCCTCAGTGCTGGGTGGGTGATGTGCTGCCTGCAACTGCCCTCAGTGCTGGGTGGGTGATGTGCTGCCTGCAACTGCCCTCAGTGCTGGGTGGGTGATGAGCTGCCCTCAGTGCTGTGTGGGTCATGAGCTGCCCTCAGTGCTGGGTGGGTGATGAGCTGCCCTTAGTGCTGGGTGGGTGATGCACTGCCCTCAGTGCTGTGTGGGTGATGTGCTGCCCTCAGTGCTGGGTGGGTGATGAGCTGCCCTCAGTGCTCTGTGCTCACGGGTGGCCAGATCCCCTTGAAATCCAACACGGTTCAATCTCTCAATCCCAGGTGGTGCAGCGGTAGAGTTGCTGCCTCACAGCGCCAGAGACCCAGGTTCCATCCCAACTACGGGTGCTGTCTGTACAGAGTTTGTACGTTCTCCCCGTGACCACGTGGGTTTTCTCCGAAATCTTTGGTTTCCTCCCACACTCCAAAGATGTACAGGTTTGTAGGTAAATTGGCTTGGTACAAATGTAAATTGCCCCTCGTGTGTGTAGGATAGTGCTAGTGTGCGGGGATCGCTGGGCGGTGTGGACTCGGTGGGCCGAAGGGCCTATTTCCGCGCTGTATCTCTAAAAACTAAAATAAACCTAAACAATCTTCCCTGTGGTGGACTCATTACACAGTTGTGGTTCATCCTGACTGTCTGGCTCTTGGTCTCCTGTGGCCCCTATTTACAGATCCCAGCATCCTGTGTGTTTATTTCCAAACCAGTTCTGCCACTTCACCCACATTTGCCCTTCAATTTAGTTTCGTTTATTATTGTCACGTGCACTGAGTTACGGTGAAAATCTTTTTGTTGCGTGCTAACTAGTCAGCAGAAAAACTATACATGATTACAATCAAGCCGTCCACACGGTGCAGATATAGGATAAAGGGGATAGAGTAAAAAAGACAGCTGTTGGAGTAGAGGTTTACAAGAGTGGGTATTTGTTCACAAAATGCTGGAGACCCTTCTTCAGACTGATGTCAGGAGGGCGGGACAAAGGAAGGATATAGGTGGAGACAGGAAGACGGTGGGAGAACTGGGGAGGGGGAGGGGGGGGAAGAGAGGGACAGAGGAACTATCTAAAGTTGGAGAAGTAAATGTTCATACCACTGGGTTGCAAGCTGCCCAAGCAAAATATGAGGCGCTGTTCCTCCAATTTGCGGTGGGCCTCACTATGGTACTGGAGGAGGCCCATGACGGAATGTTCAGACTGGGAGTGGGAGAGGGTGTTGAAGTGCTCAGCCACCGGGAGATCAGGTTGGTTAATGCGGACCGAGCGAAAGTGTTGAGCGAAACGATCGCCGAGCCTGCGTTTGGTTTCGCCGATGTAAAGAGGTTGACATCTAGAGCAGCGGATACAATAGATGAGGTTGGAGGAGGTGCAGGTGAACCTCTGTCCCACCTGGAAAGACTGTTTGGGTCCTTGGATGGAGTCGATGGGGGAGGTAAAGGGACAGGTGTTGCATCTCGTGCAGTTGCAGGGGAAAGTGCCCGGGGATGGGGTGGTTTGGGTAGGAAGGGACGAGTGGACCGGGGAGTTACGGAGGGAACGGTCTCTGCGGATTCTAATGAACGATTACAGATCCACATCTGGGACTTTATCACAGAGAGTGGCCTGGCTTGGAGACCTCTTCGTCATAAGGTCATCAGAAATAGGAGTAGAATTGGGCCATTCGGCCCATCAAGTCTTCTCTGCCATTCAATTATGGCTGATCTATCTCTCCCTCCAAACCCCATTCTCCTGCCTTCTCCCCATAACCTCTGACACCCGTATTAATCAAGAATCTATCTATCTATCTCTGCCTTAAAAATACCCATTGACTTGGACTCCACTGCCGTCTGTGGCGAAGAATTCCACAGATTCACCACCCTCTGACTAAAGACATTTCTATTCATCTTCCTAAAAGAACGTCCTTTAAGTCTGAAGTTATGCCCTCTAGTCCTAGACTCTCCCACTAGTGGAAACATCCTCTCCACATCCACGCGATCCAAGCCTTTCACTGTTATGTACGTTTCAATGAGGTCCCCCCTCGAACTTCTAAACGCCAGTGAGCACAGGCCCAGTGCCGACAAACACTCATCACAGGTTAACCCACTCATTCCTGGGCTCCTGGAACTCTTGGAGTTTGAGTTTAGTTTAATGTCACGTGTGTCGAGGTACAGTCAAAAGCTTTTGTTGCGAGCTAACCAGTCAGCGGAATACAACACATGATTACAATCGAGCCGTCCACAGTTTACAGATACATGATAAAGGGAATAACATGAACGACGTTTAGTGGAAGATTAAGCCAGTAAAGTCCGATCAGAGTTAGTCTGAGGGTCTCCAGTGAGGTAGATAGTAGTTCAGGACCGCTCTCTAGTGGGTGATAGGTTGGTTCAGTTGGGAAGAAACTGTCCTTGAATCTGGGGGTGTGTGTTTTCACTCTTCTGCACCTCTTGCCTAATGGGAGAGGAGAAGAGAGAGTGGCCGAGGTGAGACTGGTCCTTGATGATGCTGCTGGCCTTGCCGAGGCAGCGTGAGGTGTAGATGGAGTCAATGGAAGGGAGGTTAGATTGTGCGATGATCTGGGCTGCACCTTAGAGGTCATTGATCTACATGGTGCAAGGCAGTGATCCTGGTGAAGGCTCCCGGGAAACTACAATGTACACATCTGCCCAGTCCACTGATCAGACAGCACGGTGGTGCAGTGGTCGAGCTGCTGCCCCCCAGTGTCAGAGACCCTGTCTGCACAGAGGGGTACGCTCTCCCTGTAAATGCAAGGGATTTCTCTGGTGCTCCAATTTCACAATTTCACGGCCTCTTACTCAGCTGCTGTGTAAGCTGGTGAGTCGGGTTGGGACTGGCCGGGTACGGGCAGCCTGGGGCTGGGGTGTGGGAGGGAGGGCTGCTCCCGATGACTGGGCCGGGCAGCGACATGCAGGGACGTGTGCGTGTGTGTGTGTGTGCGCGTGTGTATGAGTGAGTGCAGCAGCAGATGCCATTGCCCCAGGGGAGGAAGGGCCCCATGGTATCAGTGTGGTGAACTGATCCTGAATCTATAGAACATTGGAAAATGATCACCAATGTGTCAACAATTTCTATCACCACCTCAGTGTGGTGAAGCCAGGCTCGGCACACTGCCCCACTCACTCCTCATCACATCATCCCTGAGTCAGCCTGGCTGTGTTTCACACTCGCACACCCACAGACTCGCACACTCACACACACTCACCCTCACACCGGCACACACGCACACCGGCACACGCGCACACACTCACACACGCACACCCTCACACTGGCACACGCGCACACACGCACACCCTCACACTGGCACACCCTCACACTCACACTGGCACACGCGCACACCCTCACACTGGCACACCCTCACACTCACACACCCTCACACTCACACACTCAGCCTCACACCCTCACACACGCGCACTTCCTCACACTGGCACACCCTCACACTCGCGTACTCGCACCCCCGCACACCCAATGCTAGACAGCAGCTGGCGGTTTTCAACTAAGGACCACCATCACTGTCCCAGCGCGCCACACACACTGGGCATGTCACTGATCGGCACACATCACGGAACAAACTCCTGACTACAGGTGCTGTCTGTACAGAGTTTGCACGTCCACCCCCCCCCCCCCCCCCCCCCCCCGTGACCACGTGGGGTTTCTCAGGGTGCTCCGGTTTCCTCACAAATCCCCAAGATGTGCAGGTTTGTAGGTTAATTGATTCTGTAAATTGTCCCTAATGTGTAGGATAGTGCTAGTGTGTGGAGTGATCACTGCTCGGTGTGGACTCAGTGGGCCGAAGGGCCTGTTTCCACCCTGTATCTCTAAACTAAACTAAACTAGACATGGTATCTTGGTCGGCATGGATGGGTCGGGCCGAAGGGACTGTTTCCCCTCTGTATGGCTGACTTCTCTGCCCCCACCCCCCCCCCCCCTCATCGTTCCGTCACCATTCGTGGCTCACGGCTCCACAGTCTGAAGCCACGTTGTGCACCCACTCCACGTCACCCCAGGGTGGTCCTCTGTCCGAGTTGCACACGCCCTCCCTCATCAGTCATAGGAGCGAAATTAGGCCATTCGGCCCATCCAGTTCACGCCGCCATTCAATCGTGGCTGATCTGTCTTTCCCTCTCAACCCCATTCTCCTGCCTTCTCCCTATAACCCCCAACTCCCTTACTAATCAAGAACCTGTCAAAACCCGCCTTGTACATACCCAAAGCCCCTCGGCGACACTCTCCCCCAGGCTCCGTCTGTCTGGGGTCCGGGGTTTCCCCCACTGTCCCAGCATGAGACTGAGTGTCAGGGGCCGTGCAGTGTCGGTGCCACAGTTGTTGCGTCTCTCAGCAAGGAGGAGCGGTTGTTTGGGGCCATTGTGCCCAGTCGCAGGTCAGTGTGGACAGGAAGGCAAGGTCACTATCCTAGTCCCCACACAGTCAGCAAACCAACTGTACAAGGAACCATTGCACAACCTAAGGGTTTAAGTCCTTGTGAATTAGGGGATAAGCGTGTTCAAGCTCTTCGACAATGTGTAGAGAGCAGGTTTGCATATTTATGGTTCTGTTGAGTTTCACTCTTATAACTAATTATCACCTAGCCCACAGCCAACAATGGATCATTGTGGGCTCCACCTTTCCTTGATCATTGTTACTGTTTGCATATCTTTCATTCACTTGTTCTATATCTCACTATATCACCATCTATATCTCTCGTTTCCCTCTCCCCTAACTCAGTCTGAAGAAGGGTCTCAACCCGAAACATCACCCATTCCTTCTCTCCAGAGATGCTGCCTGTCCCACTGAGTTACTCCAGCACTCTATGTCTATCTTTGGTTTAATCCACCATCTGCCGTTCCTTCCAACACATGGTCTAAGTGTATTGTCTCAGTCTTTCTAACCCAATAAACTCATTGCAAGGAACTGCAGATGTCCACGTACCTCGACTCCATCCTACCCCTTCTGGTCCAATGTATCCCGACCGATGTCCAAGATACCTCTCACGCCCTTAGTCCCTTTAATGATTTCTGCTTTCCAAGCCCCCACTCCCTCATCTTTACTGGGGACGTTCAGTCTACACCTCTATCCTCCACTCGGAAGGTCTTAAAGCCCTCTGTTTTATCCTCAACTGCAGAACCAGCAAATGTCCCTCTTTCAACACTCTACTCCGCCAAGCAGAGCTGGTCCTCGCCCTTAATAACATCTCCTTCGACTCTTCCCAATTTCTCTGAATCTAAGGCGTAGCTATGGGCACCCGCACGGGCCCCAGCTATAGGCACCCGCATGGGCCCCAGCTATGGGCACCCGCATGGGCCCCAGCTATGGGCACCCGCATGGGCCCCAGCTATGGGCACCCGCATGGGCCCCAGCTATGGGCACCCGCATGGGCCCCAGCTATGGGCACCCGCATGGGCCCCAGCTATGGGCACCCGCATGGGCCCCAGCTATGGGCACCCGCATGGGCCCAGCTATGGGCACCCGCATGGGCCCCAGCTATGGGCACCCGCATGGGCCCCAGCTATGGGCACCCGCATGGGCCCCAGCTATGGGCACCCGCATGGGCCCCAGCTATGGGCACCCGCATGGGCCCCAGCTATGGGCACCCGCATGGGCCCCAGCTATGGGCACCCGCATGGGCCCCAGCTATGGGCACCCGCATGGGCCCCAGCTATGGGCACCCGCATGGGCCCCAGCTATGGGCACCCGCATGGGCCCCAACTCTGCCTGCCTCTTTGTAGGGTATGTTGAACAATCCCTGTTCCAGGCGTACACTGGCCCTCTCCCCGAACTCTATCTCCGTTACATTGATGACTGCATCGGTGCTACCTCCTGCAGAGCTCATGGACTTCATCAACTTCACCACCAATTTCCATCCTGCACTCAAATTCACTTGAACCATCTCCGACACCTCCCTCACCTTTCTTGATCTCACCGTCTCCATCACAGGAAATAGACTATTGACTGACGACTCTAAACAAACCCACTGACTCCCACAACTATCCCGACTACACATCTTCCCACCCTGCTTCCTGCAAAGACTCTATCCCCCACTCCCAATTCCTCCATCTACGCCGCATGAGGTGTTCCATACTAGAACATCCGAGATGTCTGTAAGGGGTTTCTGCGCCGAGCTTTCGCCCGACCTAAGGTCCCCGTGCCTTGCTCTGATCCCTTCACCAGGCCGCGCACACTGGTTCCCCGTGAGTGGTTCGACCCACTCACCCCCTACGGTTCTAGACACTGGACTTAGATGCAGGAGCGTTGATAGTGCAGAAAAAAACTCAACCAGACCAGATTTGAAGACCAGGGTTTAAATGGAAAAGGCTTTTATTGAGCGCTTGGGACTATTGTCCGTGAATACTTATACACATTTCTATCAGACATATGCATAACTACACGAATACTTAGACACAGTTCTACTAGACATATTCTTGACTGTAAGATGGGGAACGTACGACACATCAAAAACTTGACCAACTCATATTCATTTACACACCCACGTTTATTCAAACCACCCTCCCCTCTACACTAAAACTGTCCAGGATGTGCAGGATCGGGGTACATGCTCACCATGGGGCTATTACTGGGGTTACTGGCTGTTCGTGCTGCTTCTCCGCTGCTTTCCGTGAGGGTCGTGCTTGTCCCCTGAGTTTCTTCCTTCCGTTTCTTGCGTTCCTGGCCAGTCGTTGCGAGCGTTACTGTCCCTGCTGCGAGCGTTGCTGTCCCTGTTGCGAGCGTTGCTGTCCCTGTTGCGAGCGTTACTGTCCCTGTTGCGAGCGTTGCTGGCCAGTCGTTGCGAGCGTTGCTGTCCCTGTTGCGAGCGTTCCTGGCCAGTCGTTGCGAGCGTTACTGTCCCTGTTGCGAGCGTTCCTGGCCAGTCGTTGCGAGCGTTACTGTCCCTGTTGCGAGCGTTCCTGGCCAGTCGTTGCGAGCGTTACTGTCCCTGCTGCGAGCGTTGCTGTCCCTGTTGCGAGCGTTGCTGTCCCTGTTGCGAGCGTTGCTGTCCCTGTTGCGAGCGTTGCTGTCCCTGTTGCGAGCGTTGCTGGCCAGTCGTTGCGAGCGTTGCTGTCCCTGTTGCGAGCGTTGCTGTCCCTGTTGCGAGCGTTGCTGTCCCTGTTGCGAGCGTTGCTGGCCAGTCGTTGCGAGCGTTGCTGTCCCTGTTGCGAGCGTTGCTGGCCAGTCGTTGCGAGCGTTGCTGTCCCTGTTGCGAGCGTTGCTGTCCCTGTTGCGAGCGTTCCTGGCCAGTCGTTGCGAGCGTTGCTGTCCCTGTTGCGAGCGTTGCTGTCCCTGTTGCGAGCGTTGCTGGCCAGTCGTTGCGAGCGTTGCTGGCCAGTCGTTGCGAGCGTTCCTGGCCAGTCGTTGCGAGCGTTGCTGTCCCTGTTGCGAGCGTTGCTGTCCCTGTTGCGAGCGTTGCTGGCCAGTCGTTGCGAGCGTTGCTGGCCAGTCGTTGCGAGCGTTCCTGGCCAGTCGTTGCGAGCGTTGCTGTCCCTGTTGCGAGCGTTGCTGGCCAGTCGTTGCGAGCGTTGCTGTCCCTGTTGCGAGCGTTCCTGGCCAGTCGTTGCGAGCGTTGCTGTCCCTGCTGCGAGCGTGTTGTTCTTGCCTGTCTTTTCGTCTTCCTCCTGGCTTGCGTTCCTTGCAGTTTTCCTTGCAGTATTTCTTCTTGAGTTTAAAACCCAAAAGTCGTGGCCAGTTATACTATTCTGACCCGTCCTATCTCCCGCCAGATCTCGGGATCTCTTTGTTTAAAAGATATGTATTGAGTTTTCCCTTTGTCCTGCGTTATGTCCGGGGGTACCGGGGATGGCCAGACGGTGTTAATTGGTATTTCGTTGAGAGGTGATGGGTTTAACTGGTTTCCCATCACCTACCAGGTAGTTTTCTATGGGCTATTGTGCCCCCTTAACGAGATTAACTGTGTAGGTCGGCTTGGGGCATTGTGAGTATGCTGATGTCAGCGCCCCAGTGTCTGGACTTCGACCTGGTTTCGCAGGTTTCTGCATGGCCAATATCCATCCATTGTTCTGGCCGTGGCTTTGCAGAAACCTAGAGACTGGGCTGTAAGGTTTTTGCTTTTGTGGCTGGTCACGAGGTCCTGCGGCCATCTTAGGACCCACGGATTGTGACATCCCTTGGTAAACTGACCGCAGCCTTTCTCCGCTATCAGCCCCAGTCTCCCGTTTAAAATGTCCAAACTGCAGCTCTTTGGTTTGGTGTTGCTTGCAGAATGAGGGAAAACTTCTCAAATCTTACATGTCCTCATTCTTTAGGGAACGGGGGTTCCCCTCTCCCATTATACACGAGGCCCTCACTCGTGTCTCCTCGGTACCCTGCAGCTCCGCCCTTGCTCCCCCTCCCCCTAGTCGCAACAGAGACAGAGCCCCCCTAGTCCTCACCTTCCACCCCATCAGCCGTCGCACACAACACATAATCCTCCGACATTTCCTCCACCTAGTGATCCCACCACTGGCCACATATTCCCATCTCCACCCCTTTCCACCTTCCGCAGAGACCGTTCCCTCCGTAACTCCCTGGTTAACTCATCCCTTCCCACCCAAACCACCCCCTCCCCAGGTACCTTCCCCTGCAACCGCAGAAGATGCAACACCTGTCCCTTTTCCTCCTCCCTCGACTCTCTCCAGAGACCCTGACAGTCCTTTCAGGTTGGGCAGAGGTTCACTTGCAGCTCCTCCAACCTCATCTACTGTATCCGTTGTTCAAGATGTGGACTCTTATACATCGGCGAGACCAAACGCAGACTGGGCGATCGTATCGCTGAACACCTTCGCTCAGCCCGCCTGAACCCACCTGATCTCCCGGTTGCCAAACACTTCAATTCTCCTTCCCATTCCCACATTGACCTTTCTGTCCTTGGTCTCCTCCATTGTCAGAGTGAGGCTAAACGCAAACTGGAGGAACAGCATCTCGTATTTCGCTTGGGCAGCTTACAGCCCAGTGGTGTGAATATTGATATCTCTCACTTCAGGTAGCCCCAGCATTCCCTCTCTCTCCAACCCTCCCCCACCCAAGTCACACCAGCTTCTCGTTTTCACCCGACAAACAGCTAACAATGGCCTGTTTCCTTTATCGTCGTTACTTTTTTGCGTATCTTTCATTCATTGTTCTTTATCTCTCCACATCACCGTCTATATTTCTCGTTTCCCTTTCCCGTGACTTTCAGTGTGAAGAAGGGTCTCGACCCGAAACGTCACCCATTCCTTCTCTCCAGAGATGCTGCCTGTCCCGCTGAGTTACTCCAGCTTTTTGTGTCTAACTGCAGATGGTAGTTTACCATACAAATGCAAAAGTGCTGGAGTAACTCAACAGGTCAGGCAGCATTGCAGGAGAACATGGATAGGTGATGCTTTGGGTCAGGACCCTTCTTCAGACCGTATGTGGTCGGGGGTAGAATGCTGGAAGAGGGGTGTGGGCGGGTTAAAACCTGGCGAGCGATAGGTGGATACAGGTGAGGGGGGGTTCGATTAACAGAAGGATGAACAAATGTCAGAATGAAAAGGACAAAAGAGTGTTGGAGGAGGAGTAACCCGTGAAGCCAGAGGGAGGCGTAGAGGTGGAAGGAGATGGAGGGGAGAGGCAGGATAGTGGGGGGGAAATGGGTGTATATTGGGGTGAGGTGGGTGCACAGGAAAGAGAGGGGGAATGGGGGGAAGTTTCCTAAATTTGTCGATTTCAATGTTCATGTTGTAAGCTACCCAAGCGCAATATGAGGTGCTGTTCCTCCAGTTTGTGTGGAAATGGAGGAGGCCCAGGACAGGAAGGTCAGAATGGGAATGGGAAGGGGAGTTAAAATGGTTCGCAACCAGGAGATGCAGTAGGCCTTGGCGGGCCGAAAAGATTAATTGACTTTAAGGGGTTTTATTGATTGAAAAAATACAGCATGGAAGTAGGCCCTTCGGCCCACCGAGTCCATGCTGACCATCGCTCACATCTTCACATAGTTCTATGTTATCCCATTTTCTCATCCGCTCCCTACACACGACGGGCAATTTACAACGGGCCAATTAACCTACAAACCCGCGCGTCTTTGGGATGTGGGGGGGAAACCCATGTGGTCACAAGGAAAACGTGCAAACTCCACACGGACAGCGGCAGAGGTCAAGATTGAACCAGGTCTCTGGCCCTGTGAGGCAGCAGCTCCACCCACTGTGCCAGTGTGCTGCCTCGGCAAGGCCAGCAGCATTATCAAGGGCGAGTGCCATCCTGGTCACTTCCTCTTCTCCCCTCTCCCGGTACACGTGACAATAAACTCAAACTCCACAAGGTTGCCTGATCAGGGGCGGTGTGGTGGACTGGGTGTGTATTCTTTGCTGTGTGGATGAGTGAAGGGGGGTCCCTCTGTGAAGTAAGAATGCAAGGGACACGCGAGGATCAACATCGAGATGTTTTCACTCGTGAGTGAAACGAGGAGATGTAGTTTGCTTTTAAAACCGTGGAGTCTAGAATCTTCTGTTTGCAGAGGTAGGTGATGAGGAAAAACTTTTTCAGTCAGAGAGTTGTGAATCAGTGGAATTCTCTGCCTCAGAAGGCAGTGGAGGCCAATTCTCTGAATGCATTCAAGAGAGAGCTGGATAGAGTTCTTAAGGATAGCGGAGTCAGGGGGTATGGGGAGAAGGCAGGAACGGGGTACTGATTGAGAATGATCAGCCATGATCACATTGAATGGCGGTACTGGCTCGAAGGGCCAAATGGCCTCCTCCTGCACCTATTGTCTATTGAATCTCTGGGATTCTCTGTCCCACTAAGGTGTGGCGGGAGGTTTGTTCACGAGAAGTGTCGAAAGTGGACGGGTTTGTGGGCGATGGAGATTTGGCATAGACTAGGGCGGCACGGTGGCGCAGCGGTAGAGTTGCTGTGTCACAGCGCCAGGGACCCGGGGTTCAATCCTTAGTGGCGAGGGAGGGACCGAGGGACGGGACAGGCTCGAGGGGCCGAGTGGCCTACTCCTGATCCGTGCAGTGAACACATGGGACGGGGGACGAGTGGAAATCAGTGAGCTTGGAGAGCCAGTCTGAAGCTAGGAAATTAGAAGCAGCAGGAATCTGGTGGCAGTGGTGGTGATGCCCAAAACATAGTCGGCACACTGGACACTGCAGTAGTTCAGGAGAGTTGGTTTAGAGATGCAGTGCGGAAACAGGCCCTGTAGCCCACTGAGTCTGCACCGACCAGCCATCCCCACACACTAGCACTATCCTACACACTGGGGACAATTTACAATCTTTACAGAAGCCAAGTAACCTACAAACCTGCACATCTTTGGAGTGTGGGAAGAGATTGGAGCACCCGGAGAAAACCCACGTGGTCACGGGGAGAACGTACAAACTCCATGCAGACAGCACCCGTAGTCAGGATGGAACCCGGGTCTCTGGCGCTGTGAGGCAGCAACTCTATTTCTGCGCCATCGTGCCGCCCCCAGTTCACATAAAGACTGGGAACACCAAATCAGTAACACTGGCGTGGGGGAGTATGTGGAGTTACAACATTGATAGAGACCACCACAGGAACAGGCCCTTCGGCCCACCATCTCTGTGCCAGACCTGGTAAACCTTGAGTCACATTGCAGCTCTGGGCAGTTTTAGATCATACCTTGTATAATGATTTAAGGTTAATTAATTTCAAGGGTAAATATTGATTGATTAAACTGATTGAAAGATACAGCATGGAAACAGGCCCTCAGCCACTGAGTTGCTGCTGACCAACGATCACCCATTCACACAAGATCTATGTTATCTCACTTTCTCACCCACTCTCGACATACGACGGGCAATTTACAGAGGGCCAATTAACCTCCAGACCCGCACGTCTTTGGGATTGTGTGAGGAAACCAGAGCACCCGGAGGAAACCCACACGGTCACGGGGAGAATGTACAATCTCCACACAGACAGCACCCGTAGTCAGGATCAAACCAGGCGTTGTGAGGCAGCAACTCTACCGATGCACCACTGACTCACAGCGCCCCTATGTTCACATAAAGACTGGGGAAACCAAATCAGTAACGCTGGGGGGAGAAGACATGGAGTGTCCAACATTGGTAGAATTAAACTAAATCAACATGAAGGGAGCTGTGTGTACAGGCGAGTGGGAACCGGTGTTGTGATGGTGATCGTATGCAGGTTGAGAAATATATACCACATCCCAGGGGGAAGTGGGGCGGCTGTGGCTGACAAAGGACAGTACGATCGGAAGGGAAGTGGCTCGTCACATTGCCACGGACTGCAGTCAGGCTGGAACGTTTGACGCTGCAGGAAAGGAGCTCTGATCCCGATGTGGAGAGGGCAGGAAGAGTGGGCGGCTGCTGGAATTGGGGCTGTGTCTCTGGGGACATCTTTCTGTACACGGAGGGAGGGAGCGACGGAGGGAGGGAGGGAGCGACGGAGGGAGGGAGGGAGGGGACCAGGGGCACGGCTGGAGCTCAGTTTAGTTTAGGGATACAGAATGGAAACAGGCCCTTCGGCCCACGAGTCCACGCCGACCAGCAATCCCCGCACACGAACACTATTCAACACACACCAGGGACAATTTACAATCTTTACCAAAGCCAATTAACCTACAAACCTGTACATCTTTGGAGTGTGGGAGGAAACCGGAGCACCCGGAGAAAACCCCTGCGGTCACGGGGAACGTACACACTCCATACAGACAGCACCCGTGGTCAGGATCAAACCCGGGTCTCTGGCGCTTTGAAGCAGCATCTCTACCACTGCACAACCTTGCTGCCCCTGGTGAGGGGAGAGACAGGGAGTGCAGCTAATCTTGGCCACTGAGCTGTACAGCATGGGGACAGGCCCTTCAGCCCGCATTGTCCATGCTGACCAAGTTGGATATTGGACTGGTCCCATTCACCTGCATTTGGCCCATACCCATAACCCTTCCTATCCACATATCCAAATGTGTTAAATATCATAATTATATCCACTTCTATAGCTTCATCAGGCAGCTCATTCTAGGTATGAACCACCCCCTCTGTGGAAAAGGTTGCCCCTCAAGTTCCTATTAAACCCTTCCCCTTTCACTTTAAACCCATGTCCTCTGGTTCCTGAATCCCCTACTCTTTATTAAAAGGACTGCATTCATAAAAGAAGATAACTGCAGATACTGGTACAAATCGAAGGTATTTATTCACAAAATGCTGGAGTAACTCAGCAGGTCAGGCAGCATCTCAGGAGAGAAGGAATGGGTGATGTTTCGGGTCGAGACCCTTCCTCAGACTGCATTCATATAATGTATTCCCCTCACGATCTTATACACCTCTATAAGATCATCCCTCATCTTCCTGCGCTCCAAGGAATAAAGTCCTAGAGCTCAGGCCCTCGAGTCCTGGCAACATTCTAAGACTGAGGCCCCAATGTTGGGCGAGTCCAGAACCAGGGGCAACAGTCTTAGAATAAAGGGGAGGCCATTTAAAACTGAGGTGAGAAGGAACCTTTTCACCCAGAGAGTTGTGAATTTGTGGAATTCTCTGCCACAGAGGGCAGTGGAGGCCAATTCACTGGATGGATTTAAGAGAGAGTTAGATAGAGCTCTAGGGGCTAGTGGAATCAAGGGATATGGGGAGAAGGCAGGCACGGGGTACTGATTGTGGATGATCAGCCTTGATCACAATGAATGCCGGTGCTGGCTCGAAGGGCCAAATGGCCTCCTCCTGCACCTATTTTCTATGTTTCTATGTAACATCCTCGTAAATCTTCTCTGCACCCTTTCCAGCTTGACAACATCCTCTCTGTAGCAGGGTGACCAGACCTGAACACAGTGCAGGTCCCCCACCGGTTTTCCGGCACTCTTGGTTCCAGAGCCTTGCTGGATTATCCAAATGCTGGAAAAACTGAGGTCATGTAATAGAAGCATAGAAAATAGGTGCAGGAGTAGGCCATTCGGCCCTTCGAGCCTGCACCGCCATTCAATATGATCATGGCTGATCATCCAACTCAGTATCCCGCACCTGCCTCTCTCCATACCCTCTGATCCCTTTGGCCACAAGGGCCACATCTAACTCCCTCTTAAATATAGCCAATGAACTGGCCTCAACTACCCTCTGTGGCAGAGAATTCCACAGATTCACCACTCTGTGTGAAAAAAAACTTTCTCATCTCGGTCCTAAAAGACTTTCCCCTTATCCTTAAACTGTGACCCCTTGTTCTGGACTTCCCCAACATCGGGAACAATCTTCCTGCATCTAGCCTGTCCAACCCCTTAAGAATTTTGTAAGTTTCTATAAGATCCCTCCTCAATCTCAATAATAATTCAACAATACTCCTCTGGCCCAATAATTATACCCGTCCCTTGTCTGTAAAGCACCATGTACTGCTAGAAACTTAAATAATTATACCCGTCCCTTGTCTGTAAAGCACCATGTACTGCTAGAAACTTAAATAATTATACCCGTCCCTTGTCTGTAAAGCACCATGTACTGCTAGAAACTTAAATAATTATACCCGTCCCTTGTCTGTAAAGCACCATGTACTGCTAGAAACTTAAATAATTATAGTGATAAAAACAATGATCTGTGTCAGGATGAAGGGCGATGTCCCTGACAGAGCCCCCGCCACAAGCAATGCCACCTGTGGTCACCAGTGACAGTCGGGCATTGACCAGTGGCCCAGTCAGGCATTGACCAGTGGCCCAGTCAGGCATTGACCAGTGACAGTCGGACATTGACCAGTGACCCAGTGGGGCATTGACCAGTGGCCCAGTCAGGCATTGACCAGTGGCCCAGTCAGGCATTGACCAGTGACAGTCGGACATTGACCAGTGGCCCAGTCAGGCATTGACCAGTGGCCCAGTCAGGCATTGACCAGTGACAGTCGGACATTGACCAGTGGCCCAGTCAGGCATTGACCAGTGGCCCAGTCAGGCATTGACCAGTGACAGTCGGACATTGACCAGTGACCCAGTCGGGCATTGACCAGTGACAGTTGGGCATTGACCACTGACCAGGTCAGGCATTGACCAGTGACAGTCGGGCAGCAGCAGGTGAGGCCGATTTTCCGGCACCCTTGGTTCCAGAGGCTTTCTGGATTATCCGTTTCACCGGACCAACCGAGGTCACAGTGTCCGAGAGGAGTCCAACTGTACCGGAACGTTCCGTCGGGGGGCCGAGATACCGGCCCGCAAAGTCTGCCGTGGAAGTCGGCTATGGGAACGGATCTGCCGGGTCAGTCCGGGCCGGAGTTCCAGAGCCCCGGCCGCAGGGGGCAAATCCCATCGGGCACAGCACTATTGACGAGGGCGAGATCGGCCGCTTCACATTGGGTGCACGGGGCACATCTGTGTGGGGGGGGGGGGGGAGGTGCTCAAGTGCGCTCTTGGAATTTTGCCCGGATTAGAGTTGCCGGAAAGACGATGGTGGACCTTTACTCCATCAGCAGCTTGTACAACTGTAACATGACGTCCCAACCTCTCAACTCAATGCCCTGACTGATGAAGGCCCAGGCCAAAGCCTCCTTGACCACCTTGTCCACCTATGATGCCACTTTCAGGGAGCTGAGTACCTGTTCAAGGCTAACATATGATGGGTGTTTGTCGGCCTGCAGTTTAAAGCGATAAGTGGGGGAACCTCATTGAAACGTACCGAATAGTGAGCGGCCTGGATAGAGTGGCTGTGGAGAGGATGTTTCCACTAGTGGGAGTCTAGGACCAGAGGTCATAGCCTCAGAACTAAAGAACGTTCCTTTAAAAGGGAGATTAGGATGAATTTCTTTAGTCAGAGGGTTGTGAATTTGTGGAATTCTTTGCCAAGAAAGACTATTGATATTTTTAAGGCAGAGATGGATGGATGGATGGATAGATATATAGAGCTCTTAAGGATAGCGGAGTCAGGGGGTATGGGGAGAAGGCAGGAACGGGGTACTGATTGTGAATGATCAGCCATGATCACATTGAATGGCGGTGCTGGCTCGAAGGGCCGAATGGCCTCCTCCTGCACCTATTGTCTATTCTTGATTGTTTGTCTCCCTAATCTATTCGCCTCAAAGTCCGGTCGGCCCGCCCGCTCGATGAGTTCCCATCAACCAACATCCCTCTCCTCTCCTCTCCTCTCCTCTCCTCTCCTCTCCTCTCCTCTCCTCTCCTCTCCTCTCCTCTCCTCTCCTCTCCTCTCCTCCCCTCCCTTCGTCTGCCTGTTGCGACCGTCCCTATGTGTGTACCCCAGCTCCCCCTCCCGTCTCTCCTCACTCTAACCCCCCGCCCACGTCTGCCCACACTTGTGTGACTGCACCTCTTCCTGTGGGAGCAGGTTCTGCACTTTAAACCACAACAGATAACATAACATAACATAACAACACTTTATCGTCATTCGGCACAACACCGAACGAAATTTCAGCAGTCACAAAAGAAAAGAACACAGGACACCCGACCCCAACACAAACATCCATCACAGTGACTCCAAACACCCCCTCACTGTGATGGAGGCAACAAAACTTCCCCTCTCTTCTCCCCGCACCCACGGACAGGCAGCTCGACCCCACCGAGGCAACCGACACGCACAGCCCCCGCAAGAGGATGGAAGGCCCTGCGGCCGAGCCGCCCCGGGCACCAAAACGTCCCGCGGCCGCACCGGGCGATGTTAAGTCCAGCGGCCGAGCCGCACCGGGCACTGAAACGTCCCGCGGCCGAGCCGCACCGGGCACTGAAACGTCCCGCGGCCGAGCCGCGCTGGCGATGTTAAGTCCAGCGGCCGAGCCGCGCCGGGCACTGAAACGTCCCGCGGCCGAGCCGCACCGGGCACTGAAACGTCCCGCGGCCGAGCCGCACCGGGCACTGAAACGTCCCGCGGCCGAGCCGCGCTGGCGATGTTAAGTCCAGCGGCCAAGCCGCACCGGGCACTGAAACATCCCGCGGCCGAGCCGCGCTGGCGATGTTAAGTCCAGCGGCCAAGCCGCACCGGGCACTGAAACGTCCCGCGGCCGAGCCGCGCTGGCGATGTTAAGTCCAGCGGCCGAGCCGCGCCGGGCACTGAAACGTCCCGCGGCCGAGCCGCGCCGGGCACTGAAACGTCCCGCGGCCGAGCCGCACCGGGCACTGAAACGTCCCGCGGCCGAGCTGCGCTGGCGATGTTAAGTCCAGCGGCCAAGCCGCACCGGGCACTGAAACGTCCCGCGGCCGAGCCGCGCTGGCGATGTTAAGTCCAGCGGCCAAGCCGCACCGGGCACTGAAACGTCCCGCGGCCGAGCCGCGCTGGCGATGTTAAGTCCAGCGGCCGAGCCGCGCCGGGCACTGAAACGTCCCGCGGCTGAGCCGCGCCGGCGATGCTAAGTCCCGCAGCCGAGCCGCGCCGGGCACTGAAACGTCCCGCGGCCGAGCTGCGCTGGCGATGTTAAGTCCAGCGGCCAAGCCGCACCGGGCACTGAAACGTCCCGCGGCCGAGCCGCGCTGGCGATGTTAAGTCCAGCGGCCGAGCCGCGCCGGGCACTGAAACGTCCCGCGGCTGAGCCGCGCCGGGCACTGAAACGTCCCGCGGCCGAGCCGCACCGGGCACTGAAACGTCCCGCGGCCGAGCCGCGCTGGCGATGTTAAGTCCAGCGGCCGAGCCGCGCCGGGCGATGGAAGGCCCCGCGGGCGAGCTGCGCCCCGGGGAAGAGACCCAACAAAAGAAAGGTTTCCCCCCGCCCCACCCCACCCCACCCCCCCACACCCCACCCCACCCCACCCCCCCCCCACCCCACCCCCCCACACCCACACATACACAGCCAAAAACAGAAACAAAAACCATCCCAACACCGACACAAACAAAAAAAAGACAACAGACTGCCAGAGAGCCGCAGCCGCCAGGCGCAGCCAACTCCTCCCGAAGTGAAGTAAATCGGCTGTTCATTATTTACGGTTTCGTTTTGAGTCGCTGCCTCTTGAACCGTGCTCTCTCTCTCTCTCTCTCTCTCTCCTGCAGGTGGCAGGTGCTGGGCTCCTCGCCATCACCTTCTGGGCCTGGAATGAGAAGGTAAGCTTGCTGTGTGTCCCTGGTCAGCCCATCCTTGACCACTGGGTATCTGGGGCACAACCTGTGGTGAGACCAGTGGTGGCGCAGCGGTAGAGTTGCTGCCTCACAGCGCCAGAGACCCGGGTTCCATCTTGACTACGGGTGCATCACTCGGTCTGAAGAAGGGTCTCGACCCGAAACGTCACCCATTCCTTCCCCCCAGAGATGCTGCCTGACCCGCTGAGTTACTCCAGCATTTGATACCTTCGATTTGTACCAGCATCTGCAGTTATTTTCCTACACTATTCCTTGACTACGGGTGCTGTCTATACGGAGTTTGTACGTTCTCCCCGTGACCTGCGTGGGTTTTCCCCGGGATCTCCGGTTCCTCCCACACTCCAAAGATGTACAGGTTTGTAGGTTGATTGGTTTTGTATAATTGTAAATTGTCCCTAGTGTGTGTAGGATAGGGTTAATGAGCAGGGATCGCTGGGTGGGCCAGACATGATGGGCCAAAGGGCTGTTTCCACAATGTATCTCTGAACTGAACCAAACTAGAGGCCAGGTCTCAGCCCAATGTCCTTACACCCTCATCAGTCAGAGGGCGGTGAATCTGTGGAATTAATTGCCACGGACGGCTGTGGAGGCTAAGTCAGTGGATATTTTTACGGCGCAGATTGACAGATTCTTTATTAGTACGGGGGTCAGGGGTTATCGGGAGGAGAATAGGGTTGAGAGGGAAAGATAGATCAGCCATGATTGAATGGCGGAGTAGACTTGATGGGCCGAATGGCTTAATTCAGCTCCTATGGCTTATGAACATCTGAAGGACCAGAGGTGAGGACCAGGTGATATTGGGCATGGACAACGTTGGGTGCGTGAGATCTGCACACGGTCTCCAGCTTGTGGACATCGCTCCCCGGGGCTATATAAATGCACAACCTTGTTCACCCTGACGTGGTCAAACGTCTCCCTCAACCCTTCCCCTTTAGTTTAGAGATACAGCATGGAAACAGGCTCTTCGGCCCACCGAGTCCGCACCGACCAGCGATCCCCACACACTAACACTACCCTACACACACCAGGGACAATTTACACTTGTACCAAGTCAATTAACCTACAAACCTCTGTCTTTGGAGTGTGGGAGGAAACTGAAGATCTCGGAGAAAACCCACGCAGGTCACGGGGAGAACGTACAAACTCACCGTAGTCTACAGACAGCACCCGTAGTCAGGATCGAACCCGGGTCTCTGGCGCTGTAAGGCAGCAGCTCTACCCGCTGAACCACCGTGCCGCCCGTCTTGAGGTGCAGGAGTTTCACAGCACAAGGGAGACAGATGGTGATTAAGGGTCGGGGTCCATGCTGCCCCCTCCCTTCTACCTTTGCCCCGACCCTCCCCGTTTAAGGGCAGTGTTCCTGGCGCTGCCCCCTGGTGGCGATGGGTGTCTGGGCTCAGCCGAGCCAACTGCAACCTACCAAGCAACCGGCGTGCTTGTACCGAGCACCCTGCAGTCAGCCCGCTGAGTGTGATGAGTGGGTGCCCGGGGCACAGGTGATGGGTGGGTGCCCGGGCACAGGTGAGGAGTGGGTGCCCGGGGCACAGGTGATGGGTGGGTGCCCGGCACAGGTGATGGGTGGGTGCCCGGGGCACAGGTGGGTGCCCAGCACAGGTGATAGGTGGGTGCCCGGCACAGGTGATGGGTGTGTGCCCGGGGCACAGGTGATGGGTGGGTGCCTGGGGCACAGGTGATGGGTGGGTGCCCGGACACAGGTGATGGGTGGGTGCCTGGGGAACAGGTATCTGGGTGAGGGGTGGATCCCATCCTGAGAGAGGAGAGACGCAAAGCACTGGAGTAAGTCGGAGGGGCAGGTAGCGTCTCTGGAGAGAAGAAATGGGTGACGTTTCAGCTCAAGACCCTTCTTCAGGCCGCCTGTCCCGCTGAGTTACTCCAGCATTATGTGTCTTTCTTTGGTGTAAACCTGCATCTGCAGTTTCTTCCTACACCGAGAGGAGAGGGCAGGAATGGGGAGTGTTGGGGGGGGGGGAGCGGGGAGCGGTGGGGGGGGGAGCGGGGAGCGGTGGGGGGGGGAGCGGGGAGCGGTGGGGGGGGAGCGGGGAGCGTTGGGGGGGGGAGCGGGGAGCGGTGGGGGGGGGAGCGGGGAGCAGGGAGCGGTGGGGGGGGAGCGGGGAGCGGTGGGGGGGGAGCGGGGAGCAGTGGGGGGGGAGCGGGGAGCGGTGGGGGGGGAGCGGGGAGCAGGGAGCGGTGGGAGCGGGGAGCGGTGGGGGGGAGCGGGGAGCGGTGGGGGGGGAGCGGGGAGCGGTGGGGGGGGAGCGGGGAGCGGTGGGGGGGGAGCGGGGAGCGGTGGGGGGGGGAGCAAGGAGCGGTGGGGGGGGAGCGGGGAGCGGTGGGGGGGGGGAGCGGGGAGCGGTGGGGGGGGGGGTGTAGAGTGGAGAGATGCAGCAATGATCTCCATCTCGACGCTTGGAGAGACAAGTGACTAGATGCTGGAATCTAAGCAGATGTAAAACACCAGGTGCAACAGTAACTCAGCTCCAGTCTCCCTGCTCCTTACCCCTTCCTTGTGCACACATCTCCCATTCCTAAATCCCCCACTTGGTTTTTATCCCCCCCTCCTTCCCCCCATCCCGATCTATAACCAGGGGGTGGCTGGTCAGTGGGCCAAAGGGCCTGTTTCCGCACTGCATCTGTAAACTAAACTAATCTCCAGCATACTGGTGCTTAATCCCAGCCCCCCTTGCCTGTATCCACCTATCACTCGCCCGTATCCACCCATCACTCGCTCGTATCCACCTATCACTCGCCCGTATCCACCTATCACTCGCCTGTATCCACCTACCACTCGCCTGTATCTACCTATCACTCGCCTGTATCTACCTATCACTCGCCAGGCCTTGTCCCATCCTTACCTCTCTTCCAGCTTTTGCCCCCCAACTACAATCAGTCTGAAGAAGGGTCCGACGCGAAGCATCGCCTGTCCATGCCCTCCACGGACGCTGCCTGAGCTGCTGAGTGTTTTGTACATGAATGGTTTGGTGTCATCCCCGCCCAAGTCAGACAGGTTAACGGTGTCAGACTTAGTTGTAGCCTGGTCTTATTAGCCTGGTCTGTGGTGCGAACACAGTGAAATTTTTGATCTTACAACAGTCCAGTAGAGTAGCCATCGCCCTGATCCCGGATTAGCAAGTGTGCATCAATAGTCTACATGCCCGCATGCATGTGTGTTGGCGCCATTTTCCAAACCGGCGCTGTAGTTGTGAGCGGGGCCCGATCCAGGCGAGCCCCAGGCTGCTGCAGGGCCTCCAGCCGTCGCCTTCCTTGGCCGCCACGTCCCTCTCCTCGCCCGTCCACCTTTGTGGGTGGGAGCCTCCCGCAGCCGAGCTCGAGGGCGCGGTGGGCCAGACCGCGGTTCCCTCTCCTCTCCCGCCGTCACGTCCGCGTCGCCGCCGGCTCCATCCCCCCGCTCTCTGGTCTCCAGGGGACGGGCAGGGACCGGCTCAGTGGCTCCCCCTGTGGGCCAGGGCCCTTGGGTGCTGTGTTCATCCGCGGGGGACGGGCAGGGACCGGCTCAGTGGCTCCCCCTGTGGGCCAGGGCCCTTGGGTGCTGTGTTCATCCGCGGGGGACGAGCAGGGACCGGCTCAGTGGCTCCCCCTGTGGGCCAGGGCCCTCGGGTCCAACGAGCAGGCAGTGGGCAGGGGCAGCAGCTCAGCTCAGTTTATTGTCGTGTACCGAGGTACAGTGAAAGGCTTTTGTTGCGAGCTAACCAGTCAGCTGAAATGGTGTCAGCCTTTTTTTTAACCAAAAATAAATGTGATCAATTATTTACAATAATATGAACAGTGCAAAGCAAACCCACCAACATAATACAAAGTCAAACAAATGTTGATCTGAAGAAGGGTCTCAACCCAAACAGTCGCCCATTCTTTCTCTCCAAAGATGCTGCCTGAGTCACTCCAGCTTTTAGAAACATAGCAAATAGGTGCAGGAGGAGGCCATTCGGCCCTTTGAGCCAGCACCGCCATTCATTGTGATCATGGCTGATCGTCCCCAATCAGTAACCCGGAAATCCCCCAGGGTGCCCGTGGACAGCGCGTAGTCCCTCTCTAGTCCCACCCGGGCGCGGTCGTAACCCCGGAAAAGAGGGTCACGTCTGTGCGTCAGTGTCAGCTCTGTGTGTGTCAGATTCACTAACAGTGTCTGGCCTGGCTGTGTCTTTCAGCTGACTGGATAGCACGCAGCAGAAGCTTGTCACTGTTCCTCGCTCGGTACACGAGACAAACTAAACAAGGTTAACCATGGTAGACTTAGTGTCAGCCCTGTCTCTGTTACACAGGTTAACACCCTGCCATTGGCCCTGCCTGGTGTGTGTGTTAAGTTAATGCTGCCTGGTGTGTGCCTGGTGTGTGCCAGGTGTGTACCAGGTGTGTACCAGGTTAATGCTGCCTGGTGTGTGCCTGGTGTGTACCAGGTGTGTACCAGGTTAATGCTGCCTGGTGTGTGCCAGGTGTGTACCAGGTTAATGCTGCCTGGTGTGTGCCTGGTGTGTGCCAGGTGTGTACCAGGTTAATGCTGCCTGGTGTGTGCCAGGTGTGTACCAGGTTAATGCTGCCTGGTGTGTACCAGGTTAATGCTGCCTGGTGTGTGCCAGGTGTGTGCCAGGTGTGTACTAGGTTAATGCTGCTGGTGTGTGCCAGGTGTGTACCAGGTTAATGCTGCCTGGTGTGTGCCAGGTGTGTACCAGGTTAATGCTGCCTGGTGTGTGCCAGGTGTGTACCAGGTTAATGCTGCCTGGTGTGTGCCTGGTGTGTGCCAGGTGTGTACCTGGTTAATGCTGCCTGGTGTGTGCCAGGTATGTACCAGGTTAATGCTACCTGGTGTGTGCCAGGTGTGTACTAGGTTAATGCTGCCTGGTGTGTGCCAGGTGTGTACTAGGTTAATGCTGCCTGGTGTGTGCCAGGTTAACGCTGGTGTTGCTCCATTGCCAGGGCGTGCTGAACATCCAGTCAATCACGGAGCTGAACGGCTTTGACCCGGTGTGGGTGATCCTGACCGTGGGGCTGCTGACCTTCATCCTGGGCTTTGCCGGCTGCATCGGAGCCCTGCGGGAGAACATCTGCCTGCTGAAGTTTGTGAGTCTCACACCCTCCACACTCAGAAACATTCTGCTTAACAAACGGTTAAGATCATGAGGGAATCGACAGGGTAATTCCACAGAGTCTTTTACCCAGAGTAGGGGCATAGAGAACCAGAGGACATAGGTGAGGTGACATAAGGAGAGGGGGTAAAAGATTGAATTAAAACCTGAGAGACAACTTTTCCTTTACACAAAGGGTGGCAGATATATGGAACGAGCTGCTAGAGGAGATAGTTGAGAGAGAATTTAAGAAACGTTTAAGAAACATTTAGACAGGTGCATAGACAGTGTGTAAGAAGGAACTGCAGATGCTGCTTTAAACCGTAGACACAAAAAGCTGGAGTAACTCGTCTGGACAGGCAGCATCTCTGGAGAGAAGGAATGGGTGACGTTTCAGGTTGAGACCCTTTGGTTTAGAGGGATATGGACCAAGTGCAGGCAGGTGGGACTAGTGTAGCTGGGACATGTTGGTCAGTGTGGGCAGATTGGGTTGAGGGGCCTGTTTCCACACTGTATCACTCTATGACTAGACTGGTCGATCTCTCATGGCCTTTGCTCATTGTTCTCCACCTGTTCATCTCATCCCCACCCCTGATGGGCCGCTGCCTCACAGCGCCAGAGACCCAAGTTTGATCCTGACCACGGGTACTGTCTGTACGTTCTCCATGTGACTGCGTGGGTTTTCTCCGGGTGCTCCAGTTTCCTCTCACACTCCAAGATGCACAGATTTATAGGTTAATTGGCCCTCTGTAAATTACTCCTCGTGTGTAGGGAGTGGATGAGAAAGTGGGAAAACGTAGAACAAGTCATAGAACGATCGATGGTCGGAGTGGACTCAGTGGGCTGAAGATATTTTCCATGCTGGATCTCTCAAAATAATATCAAGAACTGAACTGAATACACTAAAAACTAGCTTAGCAAGCGTGTAATCTGTTGTTTTTCTGCAGAGGAAGAATTTTGATTTGAATGAGGGCAGGTTTTTATGGAAATAGAGTAATGATCACAACCTCTAATCCGGGTAGTGACATGCTCAGAGTAAATCTGAAGGTAGGTCGAGATAGGAGGAAATGATTCTTATCAGGTTTAAGGACAGAAGCTTTGCACTGGGGCAGAGGAGGTTAAACTGGAGTGTAGAAGGATGAGAGGGGATCTTATGGAGACGTATACAATTATAAAAGAACTGGACAAGCTAGATGCAGGAAAAATGTTCCCAATGTTGGGGGAGTCCAGAACCAGGGGCCACAGTCTAAGAATAAAGGGGAGGCCATTTAAAACTGAAGTGAGAAGAAACTTTTTCACCCAGAGAGTCGTGAATTTGTGGAATTCTCTGCCACAGAGGGAAGTGGAGGCCAATTCACTGGATGAATTTAAAAGTGTTGGATGGAGCTCTGGGGGATGGTGGAATCAAGGGATATGGGGAGAAGGCAGGCACGGGTTACTGATTGTGGATGATCAGCCATGATCACAATGAATGGCGGTGCTGGCGCGAAGGGCCAAATGACCTCCTCCTGCACCTATTTTCTATGTTTCTATAATAAAAAGGTCTACAGAGGTGGTTTATACCAAAGATAGACAAAAAAATGCTTGAGTAACTCAGCAGATCAGGCTGCATCTCTGGAGAAAATCCATTTTCTCCAGAGTGTCTATCTGAGGTTTGCCAGAATGATGCCTGGATTAGGGGGTATTAGCTACAAGGAGAGGTTGGATAGATCTGGAGTGTTGGTGGCTGAGTGGAGACCGACTTGAAGGATATAAAATTATCAGAGGCACAGACAGGGTCAAAACCTTTATTCCAGGGTGGAAATGTCAAAGACAGGAGGGCATAGGTTTTAGGTGAGAAGGGGAAAGTTTAAATGAGATGTGCTGGCCAGGTTTTTGTACACAGTGTGGTGGGTGCCCATAGCACACTTCCCGGGGTGTTGTGGAGGCAGGTTTGATGGTGGTGTTTTTTGGACTGGCACATGGATATGGAGGCAGAGAGATTAGTTGAACTTGGCATCATGTTGGGCACAGACATAGTGGGCCGAAGCAGCTGTGCCGCCCCTCAGGGTGGGGATGAGGTGAATAGATGGAGAACTATGGGCAGCATGGTGGCACAGCGGTAGAGTTGCTGCCTCACAGCGCCGGAGACCCCGGTTCCATCACGACTACGGGTGCTGTCTGTACGGAATCCGGGTCTGATGGGCGCGGTGCCTGCTCTGACCCACCCATGGTTCTGGCCGGTGGTTCCAGGGTAATGGGCGCAGTGCCTGTACTGACCCGCCCATGGTTCTAGGGCTGATGGGCGCAGTGCCTGTACTGACCCGCCCATGGTTCTAGGGCTGATGGGTGCAGTGCCTGTACTGACCCGCCCTTGGTTCTGGCCGGTGGTTCTGGGGCTGATGGGCGCGGTGCCTGCTCTGACCCGCCCATGGTTCTAGGGCTGATGGGCGCGGTGCCTGCTCTGACCTGCCCGTGGTTTGCCATCCTCTCTTGCAGTTCTCGCTGATCATTGGGACGATCTTCACGCTGGAGTTGGCCGCAGGGATCCTGGGCTTCGTGTTCCAGGACTGGGTGAAGGAGCAGGTGCAGAATTTTGTCCGGGACAACATCGGCGTTTATCGTGAGGACATCGACCTGCAGAACCTCATTGACGCCATTCAGAAATACGTATGTGTTCCTCTCCGCGTGCTTCCCCATCCGTGCCGCGGCCGGGCGGGATGTTTCACCTCGGGAACCCCACACGCCATGGTGGCACGGTGGCACAGCGGTAGAGTTGCTGCCTCACATCGTCAGAGACCCGGCTCCCATCCTGACTACGGGTGCTGGCTAGGTTATCCACGGTGACCGCGTGGGCTTTTCTCCGGGTGCTCCGGTTTCCTCCCACACTCCAAAGACGTGCATGTTTGTAGGTTAATTGTCTTCAGTAAAAATTGTAAATTGCCCTAGTGCGTGTAGGATAGTGTTAGTGTGCGGTGATCGCTGGTCAGTGCAGACTCGGTGGGCCGAAGGCTCTGTATCTCTAAACTAAAATAAATCTGATGCAAAGATGAGGACATTTGGATTTTTTTTTTTAAAGGTTTTTAATTTATTTTAGAGATACAACTTTGAAACAGAGCCTGTGGCCTACTGTGTCCGCACAGACCAGCAACCACCCGCTCACACTAGTTCTATGTTATTCCACTTTCACATCCCACTCCCTACACACCAGGGGCAGGTTACTGAGGGCAGATTAACCTACAAACTCACTAGTTTAGTTTAGAAATACAGAATGGAAACGGGCTAACTGGCTTCTGTAACTTGCAAGTTCTCCCCAGTGTGCAGGATAGTGTTAATGTACTCGTGTTAATCACTGGTCGGTGGGGAAGGGCCTGTTTCCACCTTGTATCACTAGACTACAGCTTGGCGTTTAACACCATCATCCCCTCCAAACGTGTTATCAAACACAGGCAGCTGTGTCTCTGTTTATTCCCGTGTGACTGGATCCTCGACTTGCTCATCGAGACAACTTGCTGGGAGTTGGCAATAATACCACTGCCTCCTCACTGACTGTCAGCACAGGGTCACCTCAAGGCTGTGCTCAGTACCCTGTGCTACCCATGACCCTACACCCTGTGTGGCCAGACACAGCCCCATTCTTTAGAGATACATCACTAACAGGCCCGTCTGCCCACGCCACGCCTCGCCGACCAGCGATCCCCGCACAGTTACAATATCCTACACACTAGGGACAATTTACAATTTTACCGATTCCAATTAACTGACAAGCCTGCACATCTTTAGAGTGTGGGAAGAAACCCACTTGGTCACAGGGAGAATGTACAAACTCCGTACAGACAGCACCCATAGTCAGGATGGAACCCGGGTCTCTGGTAAACAGTAACTCTACCGCTGTGCCACCGTGCCGACACGCCGCGCCACGCCAGTCCAATTCTATCTTTAAATCCATTGTTGGACAAAAACGATAATGATAGAGGAGGGAGATGGATAATCTGGTTGAGTTGTGTCAGAACTGCAATCTTGGCCTTTACCATAGTGTTGAAACATAGAAACATAGAAGATAGGTGCAGGAGGAGGCCATTCGGCCCTTTGAGCCAGCACTGCCATTCATTGTGATCAAGGCTGACCGTCCACAATCAGTAACTTGTGCCTACCTTCACCCCATATCCCTTGATTCCGCTAGTCCCTTGAGCTCTATCTAACTCTCTTTTAAATTTATCCGGTGAATTGACCTCCACTGCCCTCTGTGGCAGAGAATTCCACACATTCACAACTCTCTGGGTGAAAAAGTTTTTTTTCACCTCAGTTTTAAGACCAAGGAGCTGATTGGTGAGTTGCGGAAGGGAATGCTGATGGTCTGGAACCTGTCTTGTGTTGGGACGGTGGAGGAGGGAGGGAAGATCATCAAGTTCCTGCCTATCTCTGGATCATCTATCCTGGGCCCCACACATTAACATCATCACAAAGATGCTCAGACTCTCACCATATGCTCTATCAGGAGTACAGTGGAGAGCATACTGACCAGTCACATTACAGCCTGTTCATCACCTGACAGCCCAGGAACCGAGGAGGCTGTGGAGAGTGGTGGACACTGCCCAGTCCATCACAGGTACTAACCCCTGCCCACCATCAAAGGCATCTACAGGCAGCCAGCATCACCAGAGACCCACACACCCTGGCCACACTCTCCTCTCTTGGTTTTCTACATTAGTGCGGGTGTCGGGGAGAAGGCAGGAGAATGTGGTTGTGAGGGAAAGATAGATCAGCCGTGATTGAATAGAGGAGTAGACTAGATGGGCCGAATGGCCTCATTCTGCTCCTAGAATTTATGAACTATCTTGCTGCTACCATCGAGAAACAGGTGCAGGAGCCTGAACCATGACCTGAACCACGACCCCCAGAACCATGACCTCCAGAACCACGACCCCTGAACCATGACCTCCTGAACCATGATAACCTTAACAATGACCTCCAGAACCATGACCTCCAGAACCACGACCCTCCTGAACTATGACCACGACCCCCTGAACCATGAACCCCTGAACCCCTGAACCATGACCACGACCCCCTGAACCATGACGTCCTGAACCATAACCTTAACAATGACCTCCAGAACCATGACCATGACCTCCTGAACCATGACCTCCAGGTTCAAGGACAGCTTCAGGCTTTTGAATACAGCACAACGCGAACCACAACCTACCTCAGCACCGAGCCACGACTGAGTCTGAAGAAGGGTCCCGACCCAAAACATCACCTCTCCACAGATGCTGCCCGACCCGCTGAGTTACTCCAGCACTTTGTGTCTTGCTTTTTAAAGCAGCTTCTGCAGTTCCTCATTTCTCTGGTGGACTTTGTTTTGGCTGCACGACACAATCATGCTCTGGCTCTCCACAGTAGCTGACCATTTACTGCCATTGTTTATCCTGAACGCGCCTAGTTTCACAGTTGGGAGCTGCCCTGTTTCCTATCAGACAGGAACAGATCACTTCCTCTGTGCGTGCTGGTTCTTGTTTGCCATTTGTTGCTTCCTGCACCGTGCCTACCCCTCCCTCTCCCCCTCCCCTCCCCTCTCCCCCTCCCCTCCCT
>NC_135987.1:1579018-1745912 GCF_053455715.1 Rhinoraja longicauda | reverse complement strand
TCATTGAAGACAGAGGGTTGTGGTGGAAGGGTGTTTTTCTGGATGGAGGTCTGTGACCAGTGGAGTTCCTCAGAGATCTGTGCTGGGGCCTCTGTTGTTTGTAAATGACTTGGACGTAAATGTAGATGGGTTGCTCAGTAGGTTTGCAGCCAACACCAAACTCGGAGCTGTTGCAGACAGCGATGAAGGCTGTCAAAGTACACATAGAAAGAATTAGGTACAATCTAATAACCAGTCTACAGAGTTGGAAGTGAACGTGACCAGGCTGGAGGGTCAAATATTCCAGGATACTTTACTTTGTGGTTGAGAGGTGACCTGACAGGAGTTTATAAAATGATAAGCCATAGACAGGGTAGACATTCAGAATCTTTTCCCTGGGTGGGAAATGTCAAAGACCAGAGGGCACAGCTATAAGGTGAGAGGGGAAAAGTTTCATGGATATATGTGGTGCATGTATGTTTTACACGGAGAGGGGTGTGTGTGTGATATGTGCTGCCAGGAGTAGTGGTGGAGGCAGATACATTAGTGGTGTTTAAGAAGCTTTTACATGGACACGTGGATATGGAGGGATATGGATCATGTGTGGCAGATGGGATTAGTTTAACCTGGCATTACGTTTGGCAGGAACATTGTGGGCTGTACTGTGCTGTACTGTAGTGGATGTTTATAGCTGTGGTGGATTTTTATGTTAAATTTTATTTTATGTGGCTGTGTGTCTTATTGCTTTTTACTTAGTATGGCTGTATGGTAACTCAAATTTCACTGTACCTTAATTGGTACACGTGACCATAAATTGAATCTTGAATCTTGAATCTTAAATCTCCTGCTCTGTATTCTCTATGTTCCCCTGCCGTGAACATTCTGCCCATGTCTGACTTCCCAAAATGCAACACTTCACACTTAACTGAATTAAACTCTTGATATCCATCTTCACTGTTTACGATACCACCTGTTTAATGTTTATCTGTAAACTTACTAATCATGCCTTGTATATTTTCATCAAAATCGTTGATATTGATGACAAACAGCAATGCGCCTAGCACCAACCCAAGTCACACCACCAGTCACGGGCCTCCAGTCCGAAAAACAACCTCACCATCACCCACAGTTCATTCCAAAGAGGAAAAAAGACAGGAGAGGAGGAGCCAGTGCTGCGCTCGTAGCTGCGGCTTGCCTGCAGTCCGTTGTCTTTTGTGTTTTTTAATTGTAGTTTAAATATGATGTAGTGTTTGCAGTTGTGTGTTATGTGGGGGGGGGGGGGGGGGTTGGGAACTGTAAAAGTGTCTCCTCCGAACGGAGACCCGACCTTTGTTTTCTGTGTCATGTCTCCGTTCCCGCTGTGGCCTACCATCGGCCATGCACCTGGAGCTGGCGGGCTCCGGCTGGGACCACCTGGGCTCCGGTTCGCAGAGCCCGCGGCCCGGACTCACCACCTGCGGCGCTGGCTGCCTTCTGATGCTGCGGGAGCGGCTGCGACTCGTCTCCGGAGGCTCCGGCGCGGACGTCGGAAGCCTGCAGGCCCTTGGGTGGGGGCCGACATCGGGAACTCCGGCAGCGGCAGCGTCTTCACCCGCCCCGAATCACGGGGTTGGACAGACCGCCGCGGACTTTCACAGTCACCAAACTTTCCGACCTTGGATTTTCCCAAAGCATCTGCCAATGGATCAAGGACTTCCTGACCAACCGCCCCCAGACCGTCAAAATAGGCCCTCACCTCTCCTCCACCATTACACTGAGCACCGCCTCACCACAGGGCTGTGTGTTGAGCCCCATCCTTTACTCCCTCTACACTCACGACTGCGCCCCCACCCATCCCACCAACACCATCATCAAGTTCGCGGATGACACGACTGTGGTTGGACTCATCTCAGAAGGAGATGAGACAGCCTATAGGGATGAAATCCAAAGGCTGGCAGCATGGTGTTCAGTGAACAATCTGGTCCTGAACTCCTCCAAAACAAAGGAACTTATAATTGACTTTAGAAAAACCAGTGTAGATTACGACCCACTCTACATCAATGGGGTCTGTGTGGAAAGGGTACCAGCTTTCAGGTTCCTGGGTACGCACATCGCAGAGGATCTTACCTGGTCTACCAACACCATCACCACAGTAAAGAAGGCACAGCAGAGACTCCACTTCCTGAGGATCCTCAGGAAGACCAACCTGCAGGAGAAGCTCATGTTGTCCTTCTATCGCTGCTCCATCGAGAGTGTGCTGGCATACTGTATAACCACATGGTATGCCAGCTGCTCAGAAAAGGACAGGAAGGCCCTTCAGAGGGTCATCACGACGGCCCAGAAGATCATCGGCTGCTCACTGCCCTCCCTGGAGCACCTGTTCAGCCTACGCTGCCTCAGTAGAGCAGGCAAAATAATAAAAGATCCATCCCACCCCGGCCACCGTCTGTTTGTTCATCTGCCCTCTGGTCGACGTTTCAGGTCGATCAAATCCCGAACAAACAGACTTAAGAACAGTTTTTACCCCAGGGCCATACGAGAACTGAACACTACCTTTGCACTAGGCAACACCGTTAAAAAATCTTGTACTTAATATAATTGTATTTAATTGTATTTATGTATTTATTTGTTTTTGCATTTATTGCATATATGTTTGTACGCACCGTCAGGATTGGCTATTTTTTAATTTCGTTGTACTCGTTGCAATGACAATAAATGAATATTATTATTATTATTATTATTATTATTATTATATTATTATTAAGAGGCAACCGTGGCTGACAAGGAGAGTCAAGGACAGTGTAAAAATAAAAGAGAAGTATAGCATAGGAAAGATGAGTGGGAAGCCAGAGGATTGGGACTCTTAAAGAGCAATAGAAGATAACTAAAAAGGCAATACGGGGAGAAAAGATGTTGTACGAAGGTAAGCCAGCCAAGAATATAAAGGAGGATAGTAAACGCTTCTTTAGGTGTGTGAAGAGGAAAAAAATAGTTAAGACAAATGTGGGTCCCTTGAAGACAGAAGCAGGTGAATTTATTATGGGGAACAAGGAAATGGCAGACGAGTTGAACAGGTACTTTGGATCTGTTTTCACTAAGGAAGACACAAACAATCTCCCAGATGTACTAGTGGACAGAGGTCCTAGGGTAAGATGGACCTGTGGTGGGGAAGATGCTGGAATCAATTATAAAATAAATTGCGGAACATTTGGATAGCAGCAACAGGATCGTTCCGAGTCAGCATGGATTTACGAAGGGGAAATCATGCTGGACTAATCTTCTGGAATTTTTTGAGGATGTAACCAGAAAAATGGACAAGGGAGTGCCAGTGGATGTACTGTACCTGGACTTTCAGAAAGCGTTTGATAAGGTCCAACATCGGAGATTAGTGGACAAGATTAGAGCACATGGTATTGGGGGTAGGGTGCTGACATGGATAGAAAATTGGTTGGCAGACAGGAAACAAAGAGTAGGGATTAACGGGTCCCTTTCAGAATGGCAGGCAGTGACTAGTGGGGTACTGCAAGGCTCGGTGCTGGGACCGCAGCTATTTACAATATACATTAATGACTTAGATGAAGGGATTAAAAGTAACATTAGCAAATTTGCAGATGACACAAAGCTGGGTGGCAGTGTGAACTATGCAGAGGATGCTATGAGGATGCAAGGTGACTTGGACAGGTTGTGTGAGTCGGCAGATGCATGGCAGACACAGTTTAATGTGGATTCCCTTGCTATTGAGGGCGTGCAGTGTAGGTTTACTAGGTTAATTCCCGGAATGGCGGGACTGTCATATGTTGAAAGACTGGAGCGACTAGGCTTGTATACACTGGAATTTAGAAGGATGAGAGGAGATCTTATCGAAACGTATAAGATTATTAAGGGGTTGGACACGTTAGAGGCAGGAAACATGTTCCCAATGTTGGGGGAGTCCAGAACAAGGGGCCACAGTTTAAGAATAAGGGGTAGGCCATTTAGAACGGAGATGAGGAAAAACTTTTTCAGTCAGAGAGTTGTGAATCAGTGGAATTCTCTGCCTCAGAAGGCAGTGGAGGCCAATTCTCTGAATGCATTCAAGAGAGAGCTAGATAGAGCTCTTAAGGATAGCGGAGTCAGGGGGTATGGGGAGAAGGCAGGAACGGGGTACTGATTGAGAATGATCAGCCATGATCACATGGATGGCGGTGCTGGCTCGAAGGGCCGAATGGCCTCCTCCTGCACCTATTGTCTATTGGATAAATGTGAGGTTATCCACTTTGGTGGTAAGAACAGGACGGCAGATTATTATCCGAATGGTGTCAAGTTGGGAAATGGGGAAGTACAAAGAGATCTGGGTATCCTAGTGCATCAGTCACTTAAAGTTAGCATGCAGGTACAGCAGGCAGTGAAGAAAGCTAATGGCATGTTGGCCTTTATGACAAGAGTTGAGTATAGGAGCAAAGAGGTCCTTCTGCAGCTGTACAGGGCCCTAGTGAGACCACACCTGGAGCACTGTGTGCAGTTTTGGTCTCCAAATTTGAGGAAGAACATTCTTGCTATTGAGGGAGTGCAGCGTAGGTTTACTAGGTTAATTCCCGGAATGGCGGGACTGTCGTATGTTGAAAGACTGGAGCGACTAGGCTTGTTGTATACACTGGAATTTAGAAGGATGAGAAGGGATCTTATTGAAACATATAATATTATTAAGGGTTTGGACACGTTTGAGGCAGGAAACATGTTCCCAATGTTGCGGGAGTCCAGAACCAGGGGCCACAGTTTAAGAATAAGGGGCAGACCATTTAGAACGGAGAAGAGGAAAAACTTTTTCACTCAGAGATTTGTAAATCCGAGAAATTCTTTGCCTCAGAAAGCAGTGGAGGCCAATTCTCTGAATGCTTTCAAGAGAGAGCTAGACAGAGCTCTTAATGATAGCGGAGTCAGGGGGAATGGGGAGAAGGCAGGAATAGGGTACTGATTGTGAATGATCAGCCATGATCACATTGAATGGCGCTGCTAGCTCAAAGGGCCGAATGGCCTATTCCTGCATCTATTGTCTATTGAACACGGCTCTCCGGCGCTGCAGCAACTTTACCGCTGCACCACCCTTCTTCAGGCTAAGAGACCTGTACTGCTACCTTTAGGAATCTGCGGTCTGCACGCTTCCTGTAGACCCCTTCGATGGTCAGTACCTGTGATGGCCCAGGCCACGTCTACCACTCTCTGCATCCTCCTTCATTCCTGAGTGATTGAGTTACCGAACCAGGCCACGATGCAACCACAGGATAGACATAAAACTAGATCAGTGGGTCAGGCTGCATCTCTGGAGAAAAGGCATCGGTGATGTTTTGGATCGAGACCCATCTTCAGACTCTGACCCGAAACGTCACCTATTTTTGTCTCGAGATGATGTCTGGTCCGCTGAGTTATTCCAGCATTTTGTGTCCATCTTCGGTGTAAACCAGCGTCTGCACTACTTTCCATCAAATGATGCAACTAGTCGTGTGCTCTCCACCGGACACACCTGTCGAGGTTCGAGAAGACCGGCAGCAAGGGTGGGTTTCACCTAGGTTCGATCCTGACTACCGATGCTGTCTGTTTGCACGTTCTCTCTGTGACTACATGGGTTTTCTCTGGGTACCCCGGTTTCCTCCCACATCCCAAAGACGTGCAAGTTTGTAGGTTCATTGGCTTCTGTAAATTGTCCTTCATGTGTAGGTTAGAACTAGAGTACAGGTAGGAAGGAACCTCAGATGCTGGTTTCACCGAAGATGGACACAAAATGGGCAGCACGGTGGCGCAGCGGTAGAGTTGCTGCCTTACAGCGAATGCAGCGCTGGAGACTCAGGTTCGATCCTGACTACAGGCGCCGTCTGTACGGAGTTTGTACGTTCTCCCCGTGACCTGCGTGGGTTTTCTCTGAGATCTTCGGTTTCCTCCCACACTCCAAAGACGTACAGTTATGTAGGTTAATTGACTGGGTAAATGTAAAAATTGTCCCTGGTGTGTGTAGGATAGTGTTAACGTGCGGGGATCGCTGGGCGGCGCGGACTCGGTGGGCCGAAGGGCCTGTTTCCGCGCTGTATCTCTAAATCTAAAAAACTGGAGTAACTCAGCGGGACAGGCAGTATCTAGTGTACGGGTATTTGTTGATCGGCATGGACTCGGTGGTCCGAAGATCCTGTTTTTACCATGAATGTCCAAACAGTCTGAGAGCAGGCAGAGCTGCAGTATATAGAGGATTGGGGGGAGGGGATGCTGACAGCAGTTTTGAGAGAAAGAGGTGTGGCTCTGACTGAGGATACTGTTTACAAGATTAAGAAAGTTATGCCGAACCTCTTAAAAAAACACTTGCACACCCTGTATAGGAATGCAGTGTCAAATTCCACAAAGCTGTACAGAATGAAAACAGGCCCTTCCGCCCATCTTGTCCATGCCAACTGTCCTTGCATTCTGGGCTAGTCCCTTTTGCCTGCATTGGCCCATATCCCTCCAAAGCTTTCCTGTTGATGTATCTGTCAAACTGTCTTTTGAAAACCGTGATTGTATCGGCTTCTGCAGATTTCTCTGGCAGCCCAGTCCACACTCGCGCTACCCCGATGGGACTGTTTCCATGCGGTACCTCTCAGATAAAAACTAAATGACACACCCTGCCATCTCCAACAGCCTGCTGTGAGCTTCTGACAATGAAGGGCCAGGGTGGAAACGCTCATTACAAATGTAAACAGCGTGACCTTGAGAGGGAACCTAAAGCAACAAATTCTACAGCATTTACTTAAAATCTAAATATTTAATTGTCAAATGACTCCACAACCTCAAATTGTCTCATCCAATACACTATGGTTTAACGCAGAAATATTTACATTACATGTAAGAGGCACTTAAGAGCTTGAAAAAGTCTTACCTGAAAGAATCTTTATTCCTGCATGGGTCAGTGTGCGCAAGGTGATGTAACACGCTGGAGCAAATACCATGCACCCGCCCCCCAGAGTGGGTCCACCCCCTCCCACAGCACCCGCGCCCCAGTGTGCCCCCCCCCCCCCACAGCACCCGCGCCCCAGTGTGGGTCCCCCCCGCGTCCCAGTGTGGGTCCCCCCCCCCCCCCACAGCACCCACCCCCCAGTGTGGGTCCCCTCCCCCCCCACCCCACAGCACCCACGCCCCAGTGTGGGTCCCCTCCCACAGCACAGCACCCGCCCCCCAGTGTGCCCCCCCCCCCACAGCACCTGCACCCCAGAGTGGGTCCCCCCCCCCCATAGCACCCGCGTCCCAGAGTGGGGTACCCCCCCCACAGCACCCGCCCCCCAGTGTGGGTCCCCCCCACCCCACAGCACCCGCGCCCCAGTGTGGATCCCCCCACGGCACCCGCGCCCCAGTGTGGCCCCCCCCCCCCACATCACCCACGCCCCAGTGTGGGTCCCCTCCCACAGCACAGCACCCGCCCCCCAGTGTGCCCCCCCCACAGCACCTGCACCCCAGAGTGGGTGTCCCCCCCACAGCACCCGCGTCCCAGAGTGGGGTACCCCCCCACAGCACACGCCCCCCAGTGTGGGTCCCCCCCACCCCACAGCACCCGTGCCCCAGTGTGGATCCCCCCACGGCACCCGCGCCCCAGTGTGGGTCCCCCCCACAGCACCCGCGCCCCAGTGTGGGTCCCCCCCACAGCACCCGCGCCCCAGTGTGGGTCCCCCCCACAGCACCCGCGCCCCAGTGTGGGTCCCCCCTACAGCACCCACGCCCCAGTGCGGGTGCCATCCCACAGCACCTGCGCCCAATGTGGGTCCCTAGACTACCGCCCCCCCCCCGCAGATTTGACCCCCATCCCTCCCCCCACCGCAGATTTGCCCCCCTCCACCTCAGGAGATTTGCCCCCAAGGTACACCTGCCCCGCCATGACAGACACTTGCATTTTACTGCAGCAGTGACTGTGGGAAGCAGCAAGGCTGGGGTTCTGTGAAACAGTTGTATCACTTCATACCGATGTTGTTGTTTGAATATTATCAACATAGAACTTCTGTTTAAATGACAATGTAATCCAAAATTAATGATTTCCAGGAAGCACATCATTGCTACAAAACAGGACCATCAGGTCGGGACCCGTTTCGCTTCCCAACCTAACAGTTATTGCAGGAGGAGAACGATTCAGTATAAATTACATAACATTACAAAGCTCAAAGCTAGCGGGAAGAGCAAGTCGCAGGAAAAAAAATAATGTCCAAGTCTGGCATCAAGCATGATCATATGTGCAGGTTCTTGACATCTGTGGCTCGTCCATCTGCACGTGGACATCACGACTGCTCCTCTTATTTCTTCCCTTTCCTGGCAGCTTTCTTTCCACCTTTTTGAGAGTTGCGGCAGTACTTGGCCTCCATGGCAGCCAGGAACGAGTCCGCCTCCTTCCCTCGGTCCTTCTGCTTCTTCTGGAGGATGGAAAGATTGAAACAAGACGCAGCTGGTGGTTACAAGCTCTCCGCAACACACAGTATAGAGGTGTAGAGGTGACGCCTGCACTCACACCACAGCACCAGCCATCTGCAGATGCTGGCCCCACACCTGCAGAGAACAAAGTGCTGGAGGAACTCAGTGACTCACACAGCATCCGTGTAGGGAATGGACAGACACTCGTGGATCGGGACCCTGCCTCAGGCTGATTACAGCAGCAGGGGAGGGAACGCTGGGAAAGTCGGGACAGGACAAAGCCTGACAAGTGATAGTGGAAGTTCTTGTAGTGGATAGTGATAGTGCAGATCCTTTTGTCTTCTATCATCTCTAGTCTTTATCCAACTATCTGCCCATCAATCTCCCCCCACCCCACCTGTACCCACCCAACACTTGCCAGGCATTGTCCGCCTCCCTTTCCAGCCTTCTCCCTCCACCCTCCCACCAATTACAATCTGTTCGAACAATAACCCCAACACAAAACATTGCTTATCCATGTCCCATGTTCCCCGGAGATGCTGCCTGGCCAGCTGAATTACTCCAGCACTGTGATCTAGTTAGAGCCTGAAGCAGGATGTGGTGGAAACACAGCCACAGGGCCTGGCCTGCCTGTTTGACTCAAGCCTGCTCTCTCACCCAACCAGGCAGTGACTAATCTGTGACCCAATTCCATATATCTTCTATTTCCCCACATACCACAACTACGTTCAATTGCAAAATTCGTGACAGTGTTTCCTAACTTCTCAGAAGTCTGCTCTCGTTTTTAGAGAATAGCCCTACCCCGTGACTCCACAAGCAGCATAATGTTTCAACATAGGCTCGCAGCACTGGTTGAATAACTTCCACCAAATCAACCCTTACTTTCACAGTAACATAACACACAAATGCACAAGGATGAAGCTAAAGAAAGGGTATGATGCACAGATCAGATTGGCATGGAGGCACAGTGGTAGAGTTGCTGCCTTGCAGAGCCAATAGGCAAAAGACAATAAACAATAGCAGACCTCCGAACATTTGATGTTGCAAATTCCGAATTTTGATGTCCAAAATTCCAAATTTTGATGTCCAAAATTCAGAATTTTGATGTCCAAAATTCAGAATTTTACATCAAAAATTGTTATATGGTGCGTAATGCAACTTTTCAGCAAAATAAAAAGTATGCACGCCAAATGTGCGTAGGCGTTGTGCTACATTCACATGTGAAAAACAACTATTATTTCCAACAGTCTGTAGTTCTTGGACTACATGTACAATGTCAGGCCTATCATGAGTATATTCTACTATTTATAGAAAGGTTATTGAACAGAAATACTTTTTACAACAAAGAAAAAATAGTTTTGTTTTGTTTTTTCTATTTAGATTTTTCCTTACACATCCCAATTCTCCTGGTATTGAATAAAAGAACAGTGGTCATAAAATGTATGTCTAAGTTATGAAGAAAGTTTCAATTAAAAAACTGCACATACCTAATTTAATTGAAGACATACTAGCTCCAGTGGTCTTCAACAGCAAATCACAACGGCCCATGTTCCCCCCAACCCTACACCCACCCACCTTCTCCCCCTGACTCCTCTATCCTTAAGAGCTCTATCTAGCTCTCACTTGAAGGCATCCAGAGAATTGACCTCCACTGCCTTCTGAGGCACAGAATTCCACAGATTTACAACTCTCTGACTAAAAAAGTTTTTCCTCATCTCCGTTCTAAATGGCCTACCCCTTATTCTTAAACTGTGGCCCCTGGTTCTGGACCCCAACATTGGGAACATGTTTCCTGCCTCTAACGTGTCCAATACCTTAATAATCTTATATGTTTCAATAAGATCCCCTCTCATCCTTCTAAATTCCAGTGTATACAAGACTAGTCGCTCCAGTCTTTCAACATACGACAGTCCCGCCATTCCAAGAATTAACCTAGTAAACCTACGCTGCACTCCCTCAATAGCAAGAATGTCCTTCCTCAAATTTGAAGATCAAAACTGCACACAGTACTCCAGGTGCGGTCTCACTAGGGCCCTGTACAACTGCAGAAGGACCTCTTTGCTCCTATACTCAACTCCTCTTAACTTAAAGGCCAACATGCCATTAGCTTTCTTCACTGCCTGCTGTACCTGCATGCTAACTTTAAGTGACTGATGAACAAGGACACCCAGATCTCTTTGTACTTCCCCATTTCCCAACTTGACACCATTCAGATAATAATCTGCCTTCCTGTTCTTGCCAGCAAAATGGATAACCTCACATTTATCCATATTAAACTGCATCTACCATGCATCTGCCCACTCACACAACCTGTCCAAGTCACCCTGCATCCTCATGGCAACCTCCTCACAGTTCACACTGCCACCCAGCTTTGTGTCATCCGCAAATTTGCTAATGTTACTTTTAATCCCTTCATCTAAGTCATTAATATATATTGTAAATAGCTGCAGTCCCAGCACCGAGCCTTACGGTACCCCACTAGACACTGCCTGCCACTCTGAAAGGGACCCGTTAATCCCTACTCTTTGTTTCCTGTCTGCCAACCAATTTTCTATCCATGTCAGTACCCTACCCCCAATACCATGTGCTCCAATTTTGCCCACTAATCTCCTATGTGGGACCTTATCAAAGGCTTTCTGAAAATCCAGGTACACTACATCCACTGGCTCTCCCTTGTCCATTTTCCTAGTTACATCCTCAAAAAATTCCAGAAGATTAGTCAAGCATGATTTCCCCTTCGTAAATCCATGCTGACTCGGAATGATCCTAATACTGCTATCCAAATATTCTGCAATTTCTTCTTCCCCACCACTGATGTCAGGCTAACAGGTCTATAATTTCCCGTTTTCTCTCTCACTCCTTTCTTAAAAAGTGGGATAACATTAGCCACCCTCCAATCCACAGGAACTGATCCTGAATCTATAGAACATTGGAAAATGATCACCAGTGCGTCCACAATTTCTAGAGCCACTTCCTTAAGTACCCTGGGATGCAGACCATCAGGCCCTGGTGATTTATCAGCCTTCAGTCCCATCAGTCTACCCAACACCATTTCCTGCCTAATGTGAATTTCCTTCAGTTCCTCCGTCACCCTTGGACTTCTGTCCACTAGTACATCTGGGAGATTGGATCTGTCTTCCTTAGTGAAGACAGATCCAAAGTACCTGTTCATCTCTTCTGCCATTTCCTTGTTCCCCATAATAAATTTACCTGCTTCTGTCTTCAAGAGACCCACATTTGTCTTAACTATTTTTTTCCTCTTCACATACCTAAAGAAGCTATTACTATCCTCCTTTACATTCTTGGCTAGCTTCCCTTCATACCTCATCTTTTCTCCCAGAGACCCAGGTTCGATCCTGCCTCAATGGAGCGGCATGGAGAACTTAGATGGGGATTCCTACATTATATTCTGCATTCTGTATCCTCTGTGAAAGTTGCTGCCTCACAGCGCCAGAGACCCGTGTTCCATCCTGACTATGGGTGCTGTTTGTATGGAGTGATTGCTAGTCGGTGTGGACTCGGTGGGTTGAAGGGCCGGTTTCCACACTGTATCTCTAAACTAGATCAAAGATGAGTAATTCTAGCTGAATTATTCTAAACTGTGAAACTAAAAAAATATAACCCAGAATCATGCCTGCAGCCAATAATGTCTGTGCCGAACACAATACCAAATGAATTAATCTGCCTGTAAATGACCCATATCCCTCCACATCTACATGCCCATCTAAAGCCACAAACACCACTATCATATCTGCTCCCCCCAATATTCCTGGCAACACATTCCATGCCCCCACCAGCTTCTTGTGTGAAACAAACCTGGCCCTGCACATCTCCTTCACACTTGGCCTCTCTCACTTTGAAGCTATGCTTCCATTATTGACATTTCCCCCTCGGGAAGAAGGTTCAGACTGTGTAGCCTTTTGTATGCCTTTCATAATTTTATAAACTTCTATCAGGTCTTCCCTCAGCCTCCAATACACCAGAGAAAAGTTTGTGTGGCTCGGCTGGTAGAGCCACTGCTTCAAAGTACCAGAGAGCTGGGAAGATCATAACTTCAGATACTGTCTGTGTAGTTTGCACGCTCCCTGTGACTGCGTGGGTTTTCTCTGGCTGCTCCGGTTTCCTCCCACAGCCCAAAGATACATGGATTTGTAGGTCACATGGCCTCTGTAAATTGGCCCCAGTTTGTAGTGAGTGGATGAGAAAATGGGATAACATAGAAATAGTGCTAACGGGCATTCGATGGTCAGCGTAGACTCAGCGGGCCAAAGGGCCGGTTTCTATGCTGTATCTCTAAACTAAGCTCTCTATTCCAGGCAGCATCATGGTAAACCTCTTCTGGACCCCCTGCAAAGCCTCCACATCCTTCTTGTAATGGGGTGACCACAACTGCACGCAATACTCCAAATGTTTCATTGCAAGCAATACTCCAATCCCTTGTGGCTACTATTGCAAAGTTTAAGAAACATTTAGACAGGAACATGGACAGGACAGGTTTAGAGGGATATGGGCCAAATGCAGGCAAGTGGGACATGTTGGTCGGCATGGGCAAGTTGGGCTGAAGGGCCTTTTTCCACACTGTACCATTCTTCGACCAACCAAAGTCCTATAAAGATACACATCACTTCCTGACCCTTATAATCAACTAGACCAAGTGGACCCATTGGGCCCAAACCACTCCTGCATTGGTGCAGCACCCTCTCCTCCCCCACTCCCCCCAGCACCCCCCTCCCTCCCCTCTTCTCCCCCTGCCTCCCTCCCCTCCTCCACCCACCTCTCTCCCTCCCTCCCCCCCCTCCCGGGAGCAACCCACGGTTGCCATAGCAACCCGCATCCCGGCCCGGGAGGCCGCCATTGGTGGAGGTGGGGGGGTGGTGGAGAGTCCTGTCTTGTCCTGGTGCGGGGATGTTCAGTGGTAGATGGTGGCGGCTCTCACACTGGGGAGAGGAGGGGGTACGGGGAGCCAAAGGCAGGCCCAGCACCAGGCCCAGGCCTCGACCAACACTCGGCCTCACCGCCGCTGCTGCTGCTGCTGCCGCCTTTCCCCTTGGCCCACCTCAGGCTCGCGGTTACCTGGTCACGTCCAGGCCCTGGGCCCAGGCTTTGGCTGCTTCTCCCAGGCACCAGGACTGGCTCTCCTGCCCCCAAGAGGCAGGCGGCCTGCTCAACGGGCCCCAACTGCGCAGGCGCGGACATGTTTGTTCTGCGCAGATGCGGCAGCCATCTTATGTAAGTATCAGATCAACGGAGCCCCAACTGCACATGCGCGTTTTAAAAAAAACTTTAAAATGTGAATAACTTTAAACATATAACTCCGATTTCAATGAAACCTCTTCCATAGGACCACAGGACCACGGTGAGTGAGGTGGGCCTAAAATTGTCAGGCTATAGTGTACCGTTTTGCTTGTAGATCAGGAACAAGCGAATAAACGAGAGTTTTATATAGATGCCCCAACCAATGAAGCCAAGCACAACATATGCCTTCTTTAGCATTATCTTGAATATAGGAACAACATGATCCATCCACCAGTCATCTGGAACTTGTCCATGATCACCCATGGCTCTCGATAGGACAAAAGTCTCTGCAAGAGCTGCAGCAATTTCTTCACTTTCTTCCCACAACATTCAGTCAGGCCCTGGGGTTTCGTCCACCTTCAACACTGACAGCACTTCTCATTTGTAATGTAGGATGTTTCAAGATAACACTACTCTTGTCCCTGAACTCTGTGGACTCCATAACCTTCTCCATGGTAAATGCAGACTAGAAATATTCATACAAGCCCCCACTGTGACTCCATCTGTAGAAGAGCACATGTTTAAAGGGACCTCTTCTCTGCCTAGTTACCCGTTTGCTGTTATTGCACTCGTGGAATTTCTTAGTGAGTTTGCAGATGACATTAAACAGCTGGTATCCGAGACATTGAAGATGGTCATCAACTATTACAGCAGGGTCTTGATCATTTGGGCAAGTGGGCTGAGTAATGGCAAATGGAGTTTAATACAGATTAGTGCGAGGAGTTGGGAAGTCAAACCAAGGCAGAACATTCACAGTGAATGGCAGAGGCTTGGAGTGTGTTGTAGAGCAGAAGGATCAAGGGGTACAAGACCAGAGTTCCCCGAAAGTGGTGCCACAGATATTCAGGTGGTGAAGACCGCTTTAGATGCGCTGGGCTTCATCAGTCAGGGAAATAAATATAGCAGTTGGGACAGGTTGTTACAGTGTTGGGCAGCACAGTGATAGTGTTGTTATTTTACGCGCCAGAGACCCAGGTTCAACCCCGACTATAGGTGCTATCTGTAGAGTTTGTATGTTCTTCCTGTGTAAGTTTTCTCTGGGTGTTTTGGTTTCCTCCCACACTCCAAAGATATGCAGGCTTGTAGGTTAATTGACTTCGGTAAAATTGTACATTTTCCTTAGCGTGTAGGATAGTGTTGGTGTACGGGTGCCCAGTATTTGGCACGGAATCAGTGAGCCAAAGGGCGTGTTTCTACACAGTATCCCGCAAGTCCGAAAGTCTAAAGTTGTGAAAGACATTAAGATGCCACATTGATGAATGAAACTGAATGAGTGAATGATACATTATCAATACTTTATAGCTCTATTTAATTATTGTATTCTGTTTTAGCCACCCTGCTGTGGGAACGATGCCATTAATCTGGAACGAGTGCAGAGAAGACTTAGAAGGGATGTTGCCAGGGCCTGAGCTTGTGGGAGAGGCTGGGCAGGTTAGGACTTTAATCCTTGGAGAGCCGGACGCTGAGTGATGGCCTTAAGGAGGTGTATAAAATCACAAGGGAAATAGGGTGAATGCACAGTTATTTTTAACCTAGAGTAGTGCAATCAAGAACATGACGACTGGGTTAAGGCGAGAGGGGAAAGATTTAATAGGAACTGAGGGGTAACTTTTCCATTTAGAGGATTGAGCTGCCAGAGGAGGTAGTTGAGGCAGGTACAATTACAACATTTAAAAGATATTTGGACAGATACAATAATAGGAAAGTTTACAGGAATATGGGCCAAATGCGGACCAAATGCAATAGCTTGGACTGGCATCATGGTCAGCATAGACGTTTTGGGCTAGTGGGCCTGTTTCCACACTGTATGACTGAGAATTTTCTTTCACCTTGTATACATAGCCTGACTCAGGCCCTCCTTCTGTCCTCTTGCCTGCCACTCTCTCCACCCCCCCCCCCCCACCACCACCAATAGCCGTGATCCCCCTTCATTTGCTTTCCCCTTAGCAATTGTCCCTTTGATGGAAAATGACAGAGGAAGCTCCTGCTACACTGTGAAGCTGCTAGATTCAATAGACAATAGGTGCAGGAGTAGGCCATTAGGCCCTTCGAGCCAGCACCACCATTCAATGTGATCATGGCTGATCATTCTCAATCAGTACCCCGTTCCTGCCCTCTCCCCATACCCCCTGACTCCGCTATCCTTAAGAGCTCTATCTAGCTCTTTCTTGAATGCATTCAGAGAATTGGCCTCCACTGCCTTCTGAGGCAGAGAATTCCACAGATTCACAACTCTCTGACTGAAAATGTTTTTCCTCATCTCCGTTCTAAATGGCCTTCCCCTTATTCTGAAACTGTGGCCCCTGGTTCTGGACTCCCCCAACATTGGGAACATGTTTCCTGCCTCTAACGTGTCCAACCCCTTAATAATCTTATATGTTTCAATAAGATCCCCTCTCATCCTTCTAAATTCCAGTGTATACAAGCCTAGTCGCTCCAGTCTTTCAACATACGACAGTCCCGCCATTCCGGGAATTAACCTAGTAAACCTACGCTGCACGCCCTCAATAGCAAGAATATCCTTCCTCAAATTTGGAGACCAAAGCTGCACACAGTACTCCAGGTGCGGTCTTACTAGGGCCCTGTACAACTGCAGAAGGACCTCTTTGCTCCTATACTCAACTCCTCTTGTTAGGAAGGCCAACATTCCATTGGCTTTCTTCGCTGCCTGCTGTACCTGCATGCTTCCTTTCAGTGACTGATGCACTAGGACACCCAGATCTCGTTGTACATCGCCTTTTCCTAACTTGACACCATTCAGATAATAATCTGCCTTCCTATTCTTACCACCAAAGTGGATAACCTCACACTTATCACATTAAACTGCATTCACGAGGATGTGGCAGGGACGGGAAGGGTTGAGTTACATGGAGGGACTGGAACCTTTTTCACTGGCAGCATAGAAAGTTGAGAAGCACCAGTAGAGGTTTATAAAATCATGAAGGGCTTCGATAAAGTGAATGCTCACAGTCTTTTTCCTAGAGTAGGGGAGTTCACAACTAGAGGGTATCGGTTTAAGTTGAGAGGGGAAAGATTTTAAGGAACCAGAGGGACAATTTCTCACACAGAGGATGGTGGGTGTGTGGAACAGGGGGGCAGAAGCTGCAGAGGGCAGTACAATTACAATGTTTAACAGACACTTAGATAGACACATTTAGTGGAAGGTTTTAGGCGGATATGGTCCAAATCAGACAAATGGGACAATTTGGGTGGACAACTTGGTCAGCATGGATGGGTTGGGCCAAATGGCCTGTCTCCATGCTGGGTAACTCTATGACTCTGACTCTAAGGCAAGTATCCCATACGCCACCTTCACCACCTAATCTAACTATGCTGCCACCTTCTGGGATCTTTGCACTTATACTGTTCTTTTATTCCTCAGTCATATCATAAGACATAGGAGCATCATTAGACAATTTCGATCATGGCTGATCTGTTTCCCTCTCATCCCCATTATTCTGCCTTCGCTCTATAACTTTTGACGCCCTTATTAATCAGGAACGTGCTTTAAAAATACCCAATGATGGCCTCCACAGCTTTCAATGGCAATGAAATACAGATTCCCCACCCTCTGACTAAAGAAATTCCATATCATCGCCATTCTAAAGGTATGTCCTTTTATTCTGAAACTGTGCCACCTGGTCCTAGACTCTCGCACTAGTGGAAACATCTTCTCCACATCCAGTCCATCTAGGCCTTTCATTATTTGGTAGGTTTCAACGAGATTCCCCCCTCATCCTTCTAAACACCAACCGTGCAGAACACCACTAGTCCCCGGCACCCAACCAGAAAAGGCCTCCTATATTCTGCCAGTCAGCCAATCTTCTCACCATGCTTAGTTCCTTTGCAAACAACACCAGAAACGGTGGAGTCACAGGCAGCGAAGAAGGTTGTCAAAGGATACAGCGGGATTTTGATTAGCTGCACACATGGGCAGAAAATGTCAGGTGCCATTTAATCCATGCAAGTTCCTGGCCAATGGCCACTGCAAAGACGCGGACAAGAACCATACTCGTTCTGTCAAACAGGAATTCACTAATCTTGGGAAAGCTCCAGGTGCTGATGGGCACCTGTCAGCACCCTTTTCCTCTGCAGAACCTTCTTCTGTCATCTCTCAACTGAAATGTGGAAAAGCTCAGGGTCCTGATGACATCCCCCCAGAATTCCTGAAACACTGCGGTCCTAAATGCCTGGCCCGGCTCCGTGAGTTTTACTCCGCTTGCCTCATTGGTCAGTCCATTGCGAAGATCTGGCGGAAAGCCACCATCATTGCGCTACCAAAACCAAACAAGCCTGCGGACGACCCAAGGAACTATCGGCCCATCTCACTCCTCTGTGTCCCGTACAAGCTCCTCGAGCGGCTTCTCCTGGCCCGGCTCCATCCAATCGTTGACCCTCAACTACCCGCTGAACAAGCCGGAATTTGGCGTGGACACTGCACGACCCACCAAATAGTGAAGCTGACCAATGACATCGAAGACAGTTTCGAAAAGTGTCACAAGGCGGGCATCACGCTGGTGGACCTCACCAGGGCTTGATCTTGAAGCTCCTCCGGACCATCCCTGACCGTCATTTAGTGCGGTTCCTTGCCAACATCCTTGCCAACCGCAGTTTTGTACTCAAGACCAGTGACGGACAATCTAGCCGACTGCGACGCCTATGAAACAGAGTCCCCCAAGGCTCGGTACTGGCCCCCATGCTCTTCAACCTCTATATCAGCGATCTGCCACGCACAACCTCGCGCCAGTATGGATACGCAGATTACTTGGCCCTACTGCACTCGGACAAGAGCTGGTCAAATGTTGAGGATGTGCTCTTGGCAGATATGGAACTTGTCGCGGGCTACCTTAAGACCTGGAGACTAAAACCGAGTGTGGCAAAAACCACCACAACGGCCTTTCACCTGAACAACAAGGAAGCTCAACGCCAGCTAACCGTCACCCTCAATGGGTCACCCCTACCCTACAACCCATTTCCTACATACCTCAGGGTGAAACTAGATCGGCAGCTGACCTACAAGCAACACCTTGAAGCTCTCCGTGCTAAAGTCTCAGCACGGAACAACCTCCTGCGATGCTTGGCCGGATCATCATGGGGCACCAGGACATCTACTCTTCGAACCAGTGTTCTTGCACTCGTGTACAGCGCCACTGAGTACGCCGCCCCAGCATGGTGCCTCAGCGCTCATACCAGCAAGCTAGACGCCACCCTCAACGACACCATGCGGATCATCACTGGCTGCCTACGCCCTACTCTGACTGATCTCCTGCCGGTGCTCGCAGGTATCGCACCCGTCAAGCTTCGCAGAGAGTTCTTCACTCATAGGCTGGTGTGCAAGGCCCCATCGGACGCCAAACATCCTTTGCACCACCTCGCCCAGGATTCACAGCAACTGGGACCTCAACGCCTGTCATCTCATCGCCCTTTATCCCGTCATGCAGCGACCCTCTGTGGCTCCGGTTTCAACATACTAGGAGCATGGAGAACCAGCTGGGAACAGAAATCACGACCTCCTCAATTCACTGTCACACCGAACACCACAGCCCCACCCGGCTCGGACATGCCCCGCAAAGAGTGGTTCGCCCTGAACCGGCTCCGCACAGGGGTCGGCCGGTTCAACGCCAACATCGTTGGGGGTTGCGTCCATCAGCAGCCTGCGTGTGTGGAGCAGACCAGCAAACAGTGCAGCACGTCATTTTCGACTGCACTGTCCTCCATCCCCCTGGTGGAGGGGTAGACCTCACGGCCCTCGACAGCAGCACATTGCACTGGCTACAGCGCCTGGAGGGCGTTACATAACTTCTGCTGCCTCAAACGCAAGAAGATGATCCATGCAAGTGTGAAGAGTTGCACTTTGGAAGTCTGATAAAGTCATACAGCGTGAAAACACGTCCTTCATCACCGCCGACCAACGTGCCCCTTCTACACTAGTCCCACCTGTCTGTGTTTGGCCCATATCCCTCTAAACCTGTCCTATCCATGTACCTGTCCGAATGCTTTTTAAAACCTTGTGATAGTAACTGCCTCAACCACCTCCTCTGGCAGCTCATTCCATAAATGCCTTTGTGTAAAACAGTTACACCTCAGGTTCCTATTATATCTTTTTACCCCCTCACCCTAAATCTGTGTCCCCTGATTCTTGATTCCCCTACTTGATATCCCGCCGCTCTGCTCTTGCTCTCCCTACCCCCATTCGTAACAAGGACAGCATTCCCCTTGTCCTCACCTTCCACCCCATCTGCCATCGCATATAATCCTCCAACATTTTTGCCATCTCCAACGGGATCCCACTACTGGCCACATCTTCCCATCTCCTCCCCTTTCTGCTTTCCGCAGAGATGTTCCCTCCAGAACTCCCTGATCAACTTGTCCCTTCCCACCCAAACCACCCTCTTCCCGGGCACTTTCCCCAGCAACTGCAGGAGTTGCACCACCTGTCCCTTTACCTCCCCCCTCGACTCCATCCAAGGACCCAAACAGTCTTTCCAGGTGAGGCAGAGGTTCACTTGCACCTCCTCCAACCTCATCTACAGTATCCGCTGTTCCAGGTGTCAACTTTTCTACATCAGCGAGACCTAGTGCAGGCTCGGCGATTGTTTCGATGAACATCTCAGCTCAGTCCGTCTTAGCCTATCTGATGTCCCGGTGGCTCAGCACTTCAACTCCCCCTCCCATTCCCAATCTTAACTTTCTGTCCTGGGCCTTCTCCATTGTCAGAGTGAAGCCCAGCGCAAATTGGAGGAACAGCACCTCATATTTCGCTTGGGTAGTTTACACCCCAGCGGTATGAACATTGACTTCTCTAACTTCCCTGCTTTCCCTCTCTATCCCCTCCCCCTTCCCAGTTCTCCCACTAGTTTTACTGTCTCCGACTACATCCTATCTTTGTTACGCCCCCTCCCCTGCCATCAGTCTGAAGAAGGGTCTCGACCCGAAATGTCACCCTTTCCTTCTCTCCAGAGATGCTGCCTGACCTGCTGAGTTACTCCAGCATTTTGTGTCCACCTTCGATTTAAACCAGCATCTGCAGTTCTTTCTTTCACCGAAGAAAGTTTTCACAGGTTGGAAATGACAAAGACTAGAGGGCATAGCTTCATGGTGAGAAGGGAGAAATTTAAAAGAGATGTACAGGGCAAGCTTATTTTGTACACAGAGTGGTGGGTGCCTGGAACGCACTGCCAGAGATGGGGGTGAAGGTAGATATGAGTGTTGTTTAAGAAGCTTTTAGAGGCACAATGATATGCAGGATATGGATCACGTTCAGGTACAGGTCATGTTTGGCACAGACATTGTGAACTGAAGGGTCTGCTCCTGTGCTGTGTTGTTCAATGTTCACCAGGCCTTGGGGAGATTTCCCCTGTAAATCCACTAAACATCTATTTCTCCTCCTATTTATTAATGGTGTTCTGGAATGTCATCTCCCCAACCCATGAATTATCGAGCTACCAAGTCCTGCTTAGTGAATGAAGATGGGAAGTATTCAGTTCCGATCTTACTTCTATGCTGTGGCTCAATGCACACATTGTCATTTTGTCTAATGTTCCCTACTCTTCCCTTCAATTAACCTCCTGGATTTATAATTATACAATGCTTTGACATTTTTCCTTAACCTAACTGCCAATGATATTTTAACTTACTCTTTGCCCCTGTGTTGCCACAGGTTAAATTTGTTTAGTAACAGACCCTTTGGCCCACCGAGTCCATGCCGACTAGCGACCCCCGTACACTTAATAAATATCCTACACACCAGGGACAATTTATAATTTTACTAAAGCCAATTAACCTACAAACCCGTATGTCTTTGGAATGTGGGAGGAAACCTGAGCTTCAGGAGAAATCCCATGCGATCACAGGGAGAATGTACAAACTTCATACAGACAGCACCCGTAGTCAAGTCCCTGGTGCTGTGAGGCAGCAACTCTACCGCTGCTCCACCGTACCGCCACATTTGGGAGTCCCGGGAGCATGTTAGCAGTTTCGGTAATGAGGGGATAAGCTCGTCAGCATATTGTAGAAAAGGTTACAATGACAGGAGACAAACGGCAACATGGGGTGTCCGGGTGTGGGCGTGTCACAATGTTGCCGCCTCACTCACCTGGATCAGTGCTTTGAGAGAGTCCGTGTCTGTGTCCAGCCCCATCTCCTGCCTCGCTGCCTCCGCTTCCTTAGCTTCTTTATCATTCTGACAAGAAGAAATACCAATTAGTGATGGAAGAGCAGCCTGCCGTATAAGACCACCATCACACCAACGAGAGATGGGCACACAATGTAATGCTACTTGCATTGTCTTGGCAAGGAGTGGAGCAGTGGGCAGGAGGACAGGTACACAGCTTTCCTCAGCAACGGTTGTTCTTTATCTTTCCACATCACCGTCTATATCTCTCGTTTCCCTTATCCCTAACCAATCTAAAGATGAGCCTTGACTCGAAACGTCACCCATTCCTTCTCTCCATGCTGCTTGTCCCACTGAGTTACTCCAGCTTTGTGTCTATCTTCCATCTAGCACTCTCTTCATTTAAAAAACTAATTCATTGTAATTTAAACTTTCTCTTGTTTCTTTTCAATCACAGTGTAAAAATAGTTTTAAATACGTATTATATAACAATAGGCTCCCAGCTTTGACAGGAAGCTCCAGCCCGGCACTGCCCCCTCTCAGCCTGTTGGGGCATTGCAGGGGTTTCTAAAGTCAGGGATTGCAGGCTTCCCATGAGAGCAGCAGCAGATGCCTCCTGAGGCCGGTCGGTGGGACCTTTCCAAATCCAGTCGGTGGGACCTTTCCAAATCCAGTCAGGCAAATGTGGACATACTAGGACTTATCAAATTTAACTTCAATCGGCCAGATGTATTTTTGAACAACAGCAAAAGAAATCCTGCAATCTTTCCTTAATAATAATAATAATAATAATGCATTTTATTTATATAGCGCTTTTCATATACTCAAAGACGCTTTACAGAGATTTAGAGAACATAGGGAAATGAATAAATAGATAAATAAGTAAATAACTAAACGAACAGAGAAAGGAGACAGAAGGTGAGGTGACCTTCAGTGGTTGAAGGCAGTACTGAACAGGTGAGACTTCAGCGATGTTTTGAATGTGGTGAGTGTGGAGGAGTCTCTAACGGTTTGGGGTAGTGAGTTCCATAGGGTGGGAGCAGCGATGGAGAAAGCCCTGTCCCCCCAGGATCTGAGTTTGGTCCGGATGTGGGGGGATAGGAGATTGGCAGCAGCAGAGCGGAGGGTGCAGGTTATAGATACAGCCCTTCGGGCCAGATTGCGCGCCGACCACTGATCATCGTACACTAGCACTATCCTACACACTAGGGACAATTTACAATTTTTATGGAAGCCAAATAACCTACAAAACTGTATGTCTTTGGAGTCTGGGAGGAAACCGGAGCACCTGGAGAAAACCCACTTGGTCGCAGGGAGAACGTACAAACTCCGTACAGACAGCACCCGTAGTCAGGATCGAATCTGGGTCTCTGGCGCAACTCAACACAGTTACAGCCGGGGAATGTTCCGACTCACAGATGGCATCTCATGACTAAAGCTGACCAGCTGGGAAAAACAAGCAGATGAAGGACAAATTGAAACATTTAGTCTCTCACCCGCCTCTTGCGAGCTCTCTGCTTGTTCATGCTCTCCTTGGTGAAGGCCGTGTACTCTGGGAGCTCTTGGGCCTGGACGGCTTTCTCCAGGACGCCTCGTATCCGTGGCTCATCCTCCGCCGTGGAACACAGCACCGACTCCATGATGCGGTCCATGTCCCCCTTGAAGTCCACGTACGCCTGCTTTATATCCGCCATCTCCTCTTCAGATCCCTTGTAGTTATTCTCAAAGTTCTTAATTTCAGCAACTGTCACCTGGGCAACAATGAATCAAGCATCATTAGTCACTCAGTGATCACACTGAACACGCAGGAACTTATGTGTACAAAGGAACTGCAGATGCTGGTATATACCGAGGAGAGACACAAAGTGCTGGAGTAACCCAGCAGGACAAGTAGCATATCTGGGGAAAACAAAATGGTGACGTTTCAGGTCGGAACCCTTCTTCAGACTGAATGACTGCCTGACTCGCTGAGTTATAGCAGTCCTGTGTCTATCTGCTGAAAGCTGTGTCTAGTACAGGTACTGAGAGGAATGTTACATCACAGTAGTCAGGAGATTCTGTTTTCGGCAGCAAAACTCTAACAATCCAGAACCCTGCACACTTTGGTGGTGCCAGACTCAGATCTGGACCATTGGATGGCAATTCTGTTGATACCCTCACATATTTCTATCCCGTGCCCTCAAGGTTGGCTGCAGGAGGCACCCCTGGGGGAACAAAGGTGGACCCGCGAGGAGAGGCGAGGAGAGGACGTTGGTTGCTGGCCAAGGAAGGCGACGGCTGCTTGGGGCTTGCCTGAATTGGGCAACGCTCATAACAATGGGAGCATGGACGGGACTTGGAAATTAGTGCCAAAACATGACGCCTCTTGCATGTGGACTCAGTGGACTACTTCTGTACAATCTCTAATCAGGGGATGTTATGGCAATACTCTACTAGACTGTTTGTAAGAAATTAATTTCATTATGTGTTTGCACTTCGCATCATGATTGATTTTTTTTTAACTACCACAGCAGCATGGTAAATGTTCTGGTGTGTTTAGAGGGGGCGGAAAATGGAATCTGTGTGTGGTTGCAAGTACCTGTCATCAAAATAAACTCCCCATCAACCCGTTCTTGCTCACCCTCTCTACCCTTGACCTTCCCACCCTCAACACCCCCACGCCCTCCCCCTCCCCACCCACCCTTGCTCAAGCTCTCCACCCCTCCTGCTCCCCATCCCTGCCCCACCTCCTCCACACCCCTCTTGCTCACCCTCTCCAATCCTGCCTTTCCTACTCCCTCCCCACACTTCCCCCCCTCCGCTCACACTACCCCGCCTTTTCCATCCCATGCTCTGCCTACACCCACTCGCCCCCCCCAACTCTCCCTCCCTACCCTGGCTCCAGCATCATACACAGATTGCACTGCCGACTGACAAATGAGGCAGATACCAAATTAACAGAATTTCTCATCAACCACGACTATTGGAGTTTTCCTATATGATTCTCTCCTTCAGGCATTCTTGTAAACTTGAAATGAAATCAGATAATGCCTTGAAGCGCTAAGCAGGTGAGCCAGCACGTGGAGAGAGTCAGTATTTCAGTTCCATGACCTTCTTGACGACAAGGTAGGTCCTGGCCTTGAAGGCTGATGAGGATTCTCATTGCCACATGCCGATGGATCGCTGAACACTTCAGGCATTCTCTGCAATCATTTCAGACTCCCAGCATCTGGTTTTTGCTTTTAGATTTTTGTGGACAGGAATATTAACAAAAGCTATAAATTCTAGGAGCAGAATTAGACAATTCGGCCTATCAATTCTACTCTGCCATCCAATCATGGCAGGTCCATCTCTCCCTCTCAACTCCATTCTCCTGCCTTCTCCCCATAACCCTCGACACCCTGACTAATCAAGAATCTATCAAACTGTGCCTTACAAATATCCATTGACGGCCTCCACAGCCGTCTGTGCCTATGAATTCGACAGGTTCACCACCCCCTGACTAAAGAAATCCCTTCTCATCTTTCTAAAGGTATGTCCTTGTATTCTGAGGCAATGGCTATAAGGATGTGATCTGCGTGGGTTTTCTCCGAGATCTTCAGTTTCCTCCCACACTCCAAAGACGTACAGGTATGTAGGTTAATTGGCTGGATAAATGTAAAAATTGTCCCTAGTGGGTGTAGGATAGTGTTAATGTACGGGGATCACTGGGCGGCACGGACTTGGAGGGCCGAAAAGGCCTGTTTCCGGCTGTATGTATATGATATGATGATGATGTATATAAATTCACCAAAATCTCTAACTATGTAGAGTCATATAGGATGGCTAACAGATTTAAAAATAAATAAGGACACAGAGTGCTGGAGTAATTCAGCAGGTCAGGCAGCATCTGTGGAGAACATGGATAGGTGACGTTTCACAGAGTGCTGGAGTAACTCAGCGGGTCAGGCAGCATCTGTGGAGAACATTGATAGGTGACGTTTCACAGAGTGCTGGAGTAACTCAGCGGGTCAGGCAGCATCTCTGGAGAACATGGATAGGTGACGTTTCACAGAGTGCTGGGGTAATTCAGCGGGTGAGGCAGCATCTCTGAGGAACATGGATAGGTGATGATTCAGGTCGGGACTCTTTCAGACTGATAGTTACACAGCACAGCAAAATAAATAAGTAATTTACAGAATGTGGAGAGGATGTTTCCACTAGTGGGAGAGTCTAGGATCAAACGCTATAGCCTCAGAATAACAGGATGTACCTTTGGAAAGGAGAAGAGGAGGAATTTCTTTAGTCAGTGGGTGCTGAATCTGTGGGATTCATTGCCACAGAATGGAGTGGAGGCCGTGAATGGATATTTTTAAGGTGGAGATTGCATGATTCTTGGTTAGTACGGATGTCAGGGGTTACGGGGAGTAGGCAGGAGAATTGGGTTGAGAGGGATAGATAGATCAACCATAATTGAATGGCAGAGTAGACTTGATGGGCTGAACGGCCTAATTTTGCTCCTGGAACTTAACTAGGAGAATTTGGGTTTCAGCCTTGCTCAAAACCTTGCTCAAAAAGCCTTGCTCAAAACCTATTTCTACTCCCTAGCGTTTGAGGCTCATTGAGGAGGCGCTGTTAACTGTTTTGTATGTGCTGTTATGTTTGCGTGCTACTGTATGTTTCATTTTTTCCTTAGTACCTAATCAGATGTACAGCACTTTGGTCAACGTGGGTTGTTTTTAAATGTGCTATACAAATAAAATTGACTTGACTTGACTTGACTTGCTGGATGCCAGAATAATATGCAACTATACAAGCACACAATAAAACAAGAACATTACCAAAGGACACCATTTCAATGGAGTTGAATAAAAATGATTAGTACGGGGCCACAATGATTACAATCCAAGGATAGAGTGTTATGCTAACAAATGCTAATCGAGTTTGTCGTTAGGCAAGGTACAGGTACAATGAAAATCTTGCTGGCAGCAGCATCACAGGCACATAGACTGATCACACACAAAAACATTAATTATACAGGAATTCCGCAAGACAGTGCAAAGAAAGTTGACTGTAAAAACAAAACAAAGTTAGAAACAAGTCCATGGTAGGGCCAGAGGAGGTTGGTTTTTATTCCATTGCCATGGTAGGATTAGGGTTGTGCAGTCTTTAGACATTAGTGATCAAGTGTGGAAACAGGCCCATCGGCCGACAAGCGAGTTACCCCGTACACTAGCACTATCCTACACACGAGGGACAATTTACCAAAGCCAATTAATCTCCAAACCTGCACGTCTTCGTTGTGTGGGAGGAAACTGGAGCACCCGGAGAAAACCCACACGGTCATAGGGAGAACGTACAAACTCCATACAAACAGCACTCATACTCAGGGTGGAACCCGGGTCTCTGGCGCTGTGCGGCAGCAACTACCGCTGCAGCATTGTGCCACCCTGAGGGTTGCTTCAAGAACCCAATCGCTGAAGGGAAGCAGCTGTCCCTGTGCCAGGTAGTGTAGGGCTTCACACTTCTGTACCACCTGCCCGATGGTAGCAGTGAGAAGAGGGCACAGCCTGGATGGTGGGGATCAGTGTTGGGACATCAGATGTCTGTCATTGGTTTGGATGAGAATGTAGGTGAAGTGGTAAAGCAGGCGTATGGTCGGCTTGTCTTCATTGGTCAGGGCACAGAGGATAAGAGTCAGGACGTTATGTTGTAGCAGTATGAAACATTGGTTAGATGACATCTGGAGCATCGCGTGCAGCTCTGGTCCATCCAGTACAGGAAGGATGTGGACGTGGTGGCTTGAAGACAAAGCCAGAGTAGGGCTCTCTGCCACAGAAGGCAGTGGAGGCCAATGCACTCGATCTTTTCAAGGGAGAGTTAGATTTAGCTCTTAAGGCTAACGGAATGAAGGAATATGGGGAAAAAGCAGGAACGGGGTACTGATTTTGGATGATCAGCCATGACCACATTGAATGGCGGAGATGGATCGAAAGGCCGAATGGCCTATTCCTGCAGCTATTTTCTATATTTCCGTGAGTCATTGAATAGCACAGCACAGGGACAAGCCCTTTGGCCCAACGCTGCATCAAACATGATGTCCACTTAACCGATCTCTCCAGCCTGCACGTGATCTGTATCTCTCCATCCTTGCTAATTCAAGCGCCTATCCAAAAGCCTCTTATACATCACATCTGCTTCTACCTCCACCCCTGGCAATGTGCTCTAATGTAGTTGCATCCGCCTACGTTAACCCATATCCCGATAAAACTTCCCTCACCGTATTCCTGCGCAAAAGTCTTTTAAATGTTATTGAAATTGCCTGAACCATTTTCCCTGCCAGCTCATTCCATGTCCGTTCCACCCTGTGAAAATAGTGCCCCTCACACTCCTCTTAAATCTTTGCTCTCTCATCTTAAATCTAGGCCCTCTAGCTCTTCATTTCCCTACCTTTGGAAAAAGACTGCGCATTCATCCCATCTCTTTCCATTATGATTTAAGGCACCTCCATAACAAAGAGGGGTGATGTATGATCTCCTATACTCTAAGGAATGAAGCCCTAGCCTGGCCAACCTCTCCCAATAATGTCCTTCTAGCCCGCTTTTCAGCACCTTATCCAGCTAAATAGAACCTTTCCCAAAGCAGGGTGACTAAAACTGAACACAACACTCCAAGTGCACCTTACAAATGCATTGTACAAATACAATTTAACACCCCAACTAAATGCAGGTGCTGGTTTATACCAAAGCCAGTGCTGGACTAACTCAGCGGGTCAGGCAGCATCTCTGGAGAAAAGGAATAGGTGACTTTTCAGGTTGGAACCTTTCTTCAGACTGAAAGATGGGGAAGGCCAGAACAAATCAGGGCTGCCAATAGATAACCACAGGAAGGGTGGAGTCCATAATGGTCCAATGCTGGATGGGGAGGATGTGGGGAAGTGCACAGAACCCTCTCAAAGAGGAGGAAAACTTCTTCAAAGTGGACATACATTGAGATCTCGCAGTGGAGCAGACACCCTCTCTCACTGCCTCTCTGTGATTTTTACTGCTCTCTGGCTCTACAACTATGTTTTAGTGTCTTCTGTAAACCTACTAACTATTCCTTGTACATTTTCATTCAAATCATTAATGGAGGTGATAAAAAACAATCAATCTAGCACCAACCCCTGAGGCACACCACCAATCAGAGGGGCAGAAGAGCTGCCGCCTATATTAGAGAGTATCAATTATAAGGTGAGATTGGATAATCCTGGATCATTTTCTCTGGGGCATCAGTGCTGACAAAATACATTGCTGCACCTATTTTTTTCTAATGGTATGAACATTGAATCCTCCAATTTTAGGTAAGTCTCCCGTCTCCCCCCCCCCCATTTCACCCTGCCTGTGCCCCACCCGAATGCGCACCCATTTATTTTACCTTCCCACCACCCCTTATCCCTCCCACCTTCTACCATAGTCCCTTCCTCTGGCTTCTCATTTCACTCTTCTCTCCTTGTTTCACAGCCTATTGCTTGAAATGTCGCCTGTCCACGACCTCCATGGAAGCTGCCTGCCCCACTGAGTTAACCTGTGCTTTGTGTTTTGGACGTCTACCATTCCCTGATGGGCCATGATATCACAAGAACTCTGGCCAGAACTATGCACGGTGCTAAAAGAGCAGTCTGCCCCGAGCACTGTGAGAATGAAGCTCACAAGACCTTGTACAACAGGCCCTCGTTGATCACTCCTGCTTCACATCAGTTCCTGAGGCTCCTGGTCTCAAGTCTCCCAGGTCCGAGAGTCACCTCTGCCGGTACCTTTTTAAACAGCAGTCTCCAATACTCCTCCCAGTCACGATCCTGTGTTAAGCCATCTGCTTCTTCGTCCACGATGCCTTGTTCATCATACACCGCACGCTGCTCTGAATCACTCAGAACTGTGTACACTTTACCCAGCGTCTGTGGGAAGCACAAGCAATAATTAACACAAGTGATAACTAGACTCAAAGAGAGAACAGAAGATGCAGTCCGAGCTTAACCTTGGGGAGATTTCCATTTCAGCTCAGCAATTGAGAGGAATCGATCACTGGTAAGACTATGTTACCCAGCTTCCATTCCTCATTTAGATGAGCGTGAATGTTGTGTCACGCTGGGGAGAACCAATTCCATGACTTGAAACTTTAGTTAAGTTTAGAGATACAGTGCAAAAACAGGCCGTTCGGCTCACTGAGTCCAGGCCGACCAGTGATCCCCGCACACTAATACTATCGTACACACGAGAAGCAATTTACAATCTTTGTCAATGCCAATTAACCTAAAAACCGGTACGTCTTTGGAGTGTGGGAGGAAACCGGAGCATCTGGGGAAAACTCACACGGTTATAGGGAGAACATACAAACTCTGTATAGACTGCACCCGTAGTCAGGATCGAACCCGGATCTCTGGCGCTGTGAGGCAGCAGCTCGACCGCTGCAGCACCATGCCGCCCAAACCTGGGACTGCGGCGAGACTTCAGCATAGGATCGTGTATTGCTGGGAATGTTACTCTGGGGAGATCTTGCTTCCGGCTGTGTGTTGGGAGATGTGCACGTCAAAATTCTTCAGTGCGTGTGATGTGATGCTGGCAGGTGTGTGTGGGTATGGAAGCATGCTAATCTCCTGATCAAAACCAGGGTAAGTGTGCGCAAATTAGGATTTCAATAATTTGTTTTGTTTTGGTTCTGTAATAGCATGTAATGTATTCCAAGAGTATTTTATTGTCAAATATCCCAAAATGGAACAATTAAACTCTTGCAGCAGCACAACAGATATGTAAAGTTAGTACTCAGTTGTATAAAACTGCTAATGGCATAGAAATGTTACTGTAAATGTGGGGCTTGCAGGCATGTGAGTGAGGTAAAAAGAGGAAAAGATCCCAGCGCTTGAACGAGGCGTACAATGGGGGTCAAAAATTTACACACAAAATTACCAGTTTCAAGCCTCTTTTAGTGCATTTCAAAGTAAAAACAGACAATACAAAATAATGTGAATATGTCACTGTACACTAATAACCTTTAAGTAAATTCGCACATTAATTGATAATCAGCCCAAAAAGGTGGTAATTGGCTTTTCTGCTGTGTTTTATATTTTAACCCTGACCTAATTAATTTAGTTATATAATCTTGCACTTAAATCTAATATTTACTCATTATAGTTCCACCACTGATTTTCTGGCACCCTTGGTTCCAGAGCTTTGCTGGTTTATCCAGCCGGCCAAGGAAGACGGCTGTGGGGATAGATGTGCTGGTTCCAGCTGGGCTGGAGCACCAGAGCCCCGGACGCAGGTTGTAAATTCAACCTACCGATTGGCCGTGGAAGTCCCGATGAGGTTGAGATAACATATAACATATAACATATAACAACTACAGCATGGAAACAGGCCTGTCCGGCCCTACCAGTCCACGCCGACCATTCTCCCTGACCTAGTCTCATCTACCTGCACTCAGACCATAACCCTCCAATCCCCTCCTATCCATATACCTATCCAATTTACTCTTAAATAATAAAATCGAGCCAGCCTCCACCACTTCCTCCGGAAGCCCATTCCATACAGCCACAACCCTCTGAGTAAAGAAGTTCCCCCTCATGTTACCCCTAAACCTTTGTCCCTCAATTCTGAAGCTATGTCCCCTTGTTGGAATCTTCCCCACTCTCAAAGGGAAAAGCCTACCCACGTCAACTCTGTCCGTCCCTCTCAAAATTTAAAAAACCTCTATCAAGTCCCCCCTCAACCTTCTACGCTCCAAAGAATAAAGACCCAACCTGTTCAACCTCTCTCTGTAGCCTAAGTGCTGAAACCCAGGCAACATTCTAGTAAATCTCCTCTGTACCCTCTCCATTTTGTCGACATCCTTCCTGTAATTTGGCGACCAGAACTGCACACCATACTCCAGATTCGGCCTCACCAATGCCCTGTACAATTTCAACATTACATCCCAACTTCTATACTCGATGCTCTGATTTATAAAGGCAAGCATACCAAACGCCTTCTTCACCACCCTATCCACATGAGATTCCACCTTCAGGGAACAATGCACAGTTATTCCCAGATCCCTCTGTTCCACTGCATTCCTCAATTCCCTACCATTTACCCTGTACGTCCTATTTTGATTTGTCCTACCAAAATGCAGCACCTCACACTTATCAGCATTAAACTCCATCTGCCATCTTTCAGCCCACCCTTCCAAAAGGCCCAAGTCTCTCTGTAGACTTTGAAAATCTACCTCACTATCAACTACTCCACCTATCTTAGTATCATCTGCATATTTACTAATCCAATTTGCCACACCATCATCCAGATCATTAATGTAAATGACAAACAACAGTGGACCCAACACAGATCCTTGGGGCACTCCACTAGACACTGGCCTCCAACCTGACATACAATTGTCAACCGTTACCCTCTGGTATCTCCCATTCAGCCATTGTTGAATCCATCTTGCAACCTCACTATTAATACCCAACGATTTAACCTTCTTAATCAACCTTCCATGTGGAACCTTGTCAAGGCTAGGTGCCACAGTTGCGGGGAGACTTCCAGGGCGCGCGGGGGGGGGATTTCTCGCGGAACCCCTAGCGACCTCTAGCGGAACCTAGTGTTCATTATAAGTCTATACATTGTTTATTTTTTTCTCTTTCTTTTTTTCGATCCGATTTCTCTGTTAGATAGAGCTCCAGGGGCTAGTGGAATCAAGGGATATGGGGAGAAGGCAGGCACGGGGTATTGATTGGGGACGATCAGCCATGATCACAATGAATGGCAGTGCTGGCTCAAAGGGCCGAATGGCCTCCTCCTGCACCTATTTTCTATGTTTCTACGTTTCTATGTTTATTTGGCAAAGTGAAAAACGCGGAAACCATGCAAAAAGCGCTGAAAACGGGTTTTAAAAACGTGGAAATCCGCGGAAACTTCACATGCCTGGGCTTGTGACTGGCTCCGAGGGGATGGGCCGCCTAAAAGGTGAGATAGAATAATGTCAAGATCCCCTTGTATTGTGTTTGACTTGTATTAACTATCTGTTGTTGAATAAGATTAACATAAACAAAAAGTATGTTATGACTAATGAAATAATTGGTACCCATGTAGTTGATAGAATATTTTCGTAGAGTAGTATCTAACAAAAAACAAAAGTTGTTTACTATACAGTATAACTGTCGGCTAATTCTGCTGTGAAATCAGAGAACTGGTGGGCAGGGCAAGGAAGACCTCCACAGCTGATGACAGAAGAATTCTCTCTACAATAAAGAAAAATCCCCAAACATCTGTCCGACAGAAGACTTCATGAACAGATATACAGAGGCTACGCTGCAAGATGCAAACCACTGGTTAGCCGCAAAAATAGGATGGGCAGGCTACAGTTTGCCAAGAAGTACTTAAAAGAGCAACCACAGTTCTGGAAAAAGGTCCTGTGACAGATGAGATGAAGATGAATATATCAGAGTGATGGCAAGAGCAAAGTACGGAGGAGGGAAGGAACTGCCCAAGATCTAAAGCATACCACCTCATCTGTGAAACACGATGGTGGGGGCGTTATTGCCTGGGCATGTATGGCTGCTGAAGGTACTGGCTCACTTATCTTCATTGATGATACAACTGCTGATAAGCAAAATGAATTCTGAAGTGTATAGACACATCCTATCTGCTCAAGTTCAAACAAACGCCTCAAAACTCATTGGCCGGCAGTTCATTCTACAGCAAGACAATGATCTCAAACATTCTGCTAAAGCAACAAAGGAGTTTTTCAAAGCCAAAAAATGGTAAATTCTTGAGTGGCCGTCAATCACCCGATCTGAACCCAATTGAGCATGACTTTCATATGCTGAAGAGAAAACTGAAGGGGACTACCCCCCAAAACAAGCACAAGCTAAAGATGGCCGCAATACAGGCCTGGCAGAGCATCACCAGAGAAGACACCCAGCAACTGGTGATGTCCATGAATCGCAGACTTCAAGCAGTCATTGCATACAAAGGATATGCAACAAAATACTAAACATGACTACTTTCATTTACATGACATTGCTGTGTCCCAAACATTATGGTGCCCTGAAATGGGGGGACTATGTATAAACACTGCTTTAATTTCTACATGGTGAAACCAAAATGTATAAAAATGGCCTTTATTAAAATTTGACAATGTGCACTTTAACCACGTGTGATTTTTTCTACTACAAAGCTCAAATTGTAGAGTAACAGAGGCAAATAAATAAATGATGGGTCTTCGTCGCAAACATTATGGAGGGCACTGTATGTTAAAAAACAAACAATAATAATGCAAAGGCAAAAATAATGCCCCCGTCTATGTAGTTCAGAGCTCATTTAGAGGTTGTAGTGTTTAATAGCCTAATGATTGGAAATAAGCTGCTCCTGAACCTCAGATGTTGCAGTTTAAGCTCCTGTACCTTCCTCCCGCTGGCAGGAGTGATATGAGAAAGTGGCCAGGATGATGTGGGTCTCTGATGATGCTGGCTGCCTTTTAGAGGCAGCGACTTCTGTTGATCGCTTCGAAAATGGGGAACTCCTGGATAAATGTCAGGTTACCCAATGGCAAGAACGGGAAGGCAGATTATTATCTGAATGGTGTCAGATTAGTAGAAGGGGAGGTGCAGCGAGCCCTGGGTGCGCTTGTACACGAGTCACTGAAACTAAGCAAGCAGGTATGGCAGGCAGTGAAGAAAGCTAATGGCATGTTGGCCTTCATTGCGAGAGGATTTGAGTTTAGGAGCAAGGAGGTCCTACTGCAGTTGTACAGGGCCCTGGTGAGACCACACCTGGAGTATTGTGTGCAATTTTGGTCTCCTAATTTGAGGAAGAACATTATTGCTCTTGATGGAGTGCAGCGTAGGTTCACCAGGTTAATTCCCGGGATGGCGGGACTGGCATATGATGAAAGAATGGGCCAACTGGGCTTGCATTCACTAAATTTAGAAGGATGAGAGGGGATTTTATAGAAACACATAAAATTCTTAGTGGATTGGACAGGGTATGCAGGAAAAATCTTCCCGATGTTGGGGCAGTCCAGAACCAGGGATCACAGTTTAAGAATAAGGGGTAGGCCATTTAGGACTGAGATTTTAGATTTAAATTTTTAGATTTAGATACAGCGCGGAAACAGGCCCTTCGGCCCACCGAGTCCGCGCCGCCCAGCGATCCCCGCACATTAACACTATCCTACACACAATAGGGACAACTTTTACATTTACCCAGTCAATTAACCTACATACCTGTACGTCTTTGGAGTGTGGGAGGAAACCGAAGATCTCGGAGAAAACCCACGCAGGTCACGGGGAGAACGTACAAACTCCGTACAGACAGCGCCCGTAGTCAGGATCGAACCTGAGTCTCCGGCGCTGTATTCGCTGTAAGGCAGCAACTCTACCGCTGCGCCACCGATGAGGGAAAATTCACCCAGAGAGTTGTGAATCTGTGGCATTCTCTGCCACAGAAGGCAGTGGAGGCCAATTCACTGGATGTTTTCAAGAGAGAGTTAGATTTGGCTCTTTGGGCTAAGGGAATCAAGGGATATCGGGAAAAAGCCGGAACAGGGTACTGATTTCAGATGATCAGCCATGATCAAAGGCCGAATAGCCGACTCCTGCACCTATTTTCTATGTTTCTATGAATAGGAAGAAACTACAGATGCTGATTCGACTACTGTACTGTCGTCTATATACTGTATCTGCTATTCCAGGTATGGACTCCTATAAATCGGTGAGACCAAGCGCAGGCTCGATTGTTTTGCTGAACACCTCCGCTCAGTCCGCCTAAACCTTCCTGATCTCCCAGCTGCTAAACACTTTAACTCCCTCTCCCATTCTCATACTGACCTTTCTGTCCTGTGCCTTTTCCAATGTCAGAGTGAGGCCCAGCGCAAATTGGAGGAATAGCACCTTGTGTTTCGCTTGGGCAGCTTACACCCCAGCAGTGTGAATATTGACTTCTCTAACTTCAAGTAACCCTTGCTTTAAAGTAACCCTTGCTTTCCCGCTCTCTCTCTCTCTCTCTGATCCTCCCCCTTCCTAGTTCTCCGACCAGTCTGATGTTCCCCTTATCTTATCTCTGTATACTTCATTATCACCTTCTCATAATTAACAATGATCTGTTGTACATTTTCCTTGAACTGCATCCCCTTTAATGTCTCGTTCTCACACCTTACACTGCCTTATCTCTGTGTCTCCCTCTCCCCTGTCTCTGTAGAAGGGTCTTGACCCAAAACATCAAATTCCTCCTATCCAGAGATGCTGCCTGTTCTGCTGAGTTACTCCCGCATTTTGTGTCTATCTTCACCGATATTAATTGGTTTGTACAGCATTGTACCTTGATCCAGAAAGGAACGCATAATACAGTGGCAATCAAGGCCTCTTGTGATTTGTCCCCTTCGGCCCACCGGGTTCGCCCCAACCAACAATCCCCATACACTAACGCCATCCTGCACACACTAGGGACAATTTACAATGATACCAAGTCAATTAACCAACAAACTGGTATGTCTTTGGAGTGTGGGAGGAAACTGGAGATCCCAGTGAAAACCCACGCAGGTCACGGGGAGAACATACACACTCCGTACAGTCAGCACCCCGTCATCAGGATCGAACCCGGGTAAGGTGGCAACTCTACCGCTGCGCCACTTTGCCTCCCAAATAAAAATCAGCTAGTCACACATCACTCTGAACCACAATACTCCACATTCTCCACAACCAAGGCGTCATCTTGGTAGAATTTACTGACCTGGAATTTCTGAGTGGCCGCGTCTTTCTCCGCCTCCTTAACTCGGTCAGGGTGAACCTGGAGGGAAACTTTTCGATATCCCCGTCGGATCTCTCCCTCGGAGGCCCTGGACCTGACGCCCAACACCTGATACAAGTCTGACGTACCAAACTCATCCTCACACTGCTCCAGGAGCCCCATGACCAAGCTGGCTTCTGGCACCTGTCACAGCAGAACAACGAGCAAGAGAAAAAGATAGGTCAGCCTTTATCACAAGAGGATTAGAACTGCATCCAAATGCACACACACCTGAGATTCCCAATTCAAGGAAGAATATACTTCTTATTGTAGGAGGCAGCAACTGAATTCTTGGGATGGTGGGTTTGTTAACTAAGGAATGATATACTTACTGGGTCTGTACACTCTTGACATTACAAGAATGAGAGGCACTCACTGAAACAAGTTTTAAGTGTTTAATTGTCATATGCATCAAGGAACTCTGAAATTCTTACTTGCAGCAGCACAACAGGTATGCAAATACATTATTCAATAGATAACATAATAAAACAAAAAAAGTAAAAACAATATAAGTGCAAAATAAAAACCCAAAGTCCCTAATGCAACCAAGACATAGTTTAGTTGTGGTTTGCAGTGTTCAGTCGCCTGCTAGTTGTTGGGAAGAAGTTGTTTCTGAAACTGGAGGCCATGGTGCAGGCCTGAACCTTCCCCAGCAACCGAGGCCAGCACAGACCCGGGGGTACGGGCCCGTCAACCAGCACCGAGAGAAGGGGCTTTAGTCAAGAGGACAACAGACCCTCGGAATTCCCTAGTCGGGCAGGGAGCTCAGTCACTGAGCGCGGGCAAGATCCCAGGATCTGTGTACGTTAAGGGACATGGTGCTGGGAGAGAGTCGCCGTCCAATGGACCCAGGCGCCGAGAGCCGGACCCCAGCCAGCCACCCCCTCCCGCCGGAGACTAGACCCCCTCCCCCTCCCCATCCCATGCCATGCCCACCCTGAGCACAGGAGCACAGGAGCACAGCCCAGCCCAGCCCAGCCCAACCGTCCCAGCGGGAGCCCAGACCCATGAGGCTCAGACCGCCCCCTCCTCTGAGCCGGTCACTCACGGCCCCGACATCGCCTCACCCTCTGCCCCGCGGTTCTCCGGCCGCTCTCCGCCACCTCACGTTTTCCCGCCTGTCTGCACCGAATCTGTGGCCGCCGGCCGGCCCCGCGCATGCGCGCTGCTGTCCGGGGCGGGGAGCGGCGGCGCTGCTGTCGCCATGGTGACGGCGATGAGGCCTTGTCTCCCCCGCAGCCTGTGTGTGAGAGAGAGGGAGAGGGGGTAACACTCCCCTTTAGCTGTCTTTCAGTTACAACATAACCAATTCCGAATGTTCAAAACAACATGCAAAACAAAAGTCTGCAAAACAACTCTTTACATATGCTCCGTCTCTGTATAAAGCACCAACATCACATCCTCGTTTACAAAGCTCCAAACTTTACCTTATTACTCCACCAAATGGACCCGTTGGCCTCAAACCTCCTGCATTGGTGCAGCACCCTCTCCCCCACTCCGCCCGCCCTCCCTCCCTCCCTCAACTACCTCCTCTGGCAGCTTGTTCCATCCTTTGTGTGAAAAGTTACCCCTCACATTCCTATAAAATCTTTTTCCCTTCACCTTAAACCTATGTTCTCTGATCCTCTGTTCACCTACTCTGGGCAAGAGGCTCTGTGCATCTACCTGATCTATTCCTCTCATGATATTTTCACCTCAATAAGATCACCCCTTTTTGCACGGTCTTGTTTAGTTTAGAGATATTTGGATTGTGGGAGGAAACCAGAGCACCAATAGAAAACCCACGCAGGTCACAGGGAGAACGTACAACCTCCGTACAGACAGTACCCGTAGTCAGGATCAATCCTGACCTGGGTTCAATCCTGACTGCGGGTGCTGTCTGTACGGAGTTTGTACGTTCTCCCCGCGTGCTACGGTTTCCTCCCACACTACAAAGACGTACAGGTTTGTGGGTTAATTGGCTGCTATAAATTGTAAATTGTCCCCAGTGTATAGAATAGTGCTAGTTTATTGGGATTACTGGTTGGTGCGGACTCGGTGGGCTGAAGGGCCTGTTTCCACGCTGTATCTCCAAAGAAACAAAACTAAACTAAACTCACTGACTATTAGCCATCCTTGTAAAGAGTAACTTCCAAACATTGTTTCATACTGTAAACACTATCCATTCTGTAGTCAGCAAGGAATCGTGCAGCACAGAGACAGTCCTTTCAGTTCAACACGTTCTTGTGAACCTTTTTACCCACCTACACTAGTAGCATTTACCCTCGCTGGGACTGCATCCATCAATATCTTACTGATCTAATTGCCTGCAAATACTTCTCAAATGCAGTAATTGTGTCTGATTCCAACCCTTCCCCCAGCTGTGAGTTCCAGAAATCAGCCATAGTATCAACGAACGTGGGGTGGTGGTTCTTCAACAGTCTGCCTGAGTGAGAAGCACCGTCCAATATGGGAACGTGGAGAGCCTGGGCCATGATTTTCTTATGACTAGAGCCAGGATTTTGCCATAAGTGCCTTTTCATGCCTTTTTTGATGATTTCAGCACGATAATGCCTTTTTCACGACCGAGTGCCTAAATCAGCCTTTATTTGCCGTTTTAACGTAATTTACAAAAAATAATCCACCACCGGGGCGAGATTAGAGAGGGGTGGGTGGGGAAGGATCCAGTCTTTTCAAACAGGAGTTAGGCTGTGAGTAGGTGTGAAGTGTTGGTTGGGGAGCGGGGGGGGGAGAGGGTACCAGGGTTAAGTTTCTATTCTCGTTTAGGTCGTTGGTCAGCTGACGATTATGCAGAAAATTAGAGTTGAAGTTGCATGCAACAAAATATGGATCTCAATAGACGAGACAACCGATGCTATGGGGAGATATGTTGCCAATGTGGTCAATGCCAATGTACACTGGAGGCAGGTCAACCATCAAAGGATTATTTTATCGACATCGGAAGTATTGGAGAAGTCAAACAGCTCAACTGTTGCTCAGTTGTTTTACATCTTTACTTGCTGTACTTTGGCCAGAAGGTATAAAAAACACAAGAATGTTCTTTTGTTTGTGACAGATGCAGCTCCTTACATGAAAAAAACTGCTCGTGCTCTTAAAGTTTTATTCCCCAAAATGTTGCATTTGACATGCTTTGCTCACAGACTCCATAGAATTGCTGAGCATATACGTAGCTTGTTTCCAAATGTCGATCGCCTAGTTTCCAATGTCAAGAAAATCTTCCTCAAAGCACGTGTGCAGTTGTTCAAGGAAATAGCACCCGAGATTCCACTACCTCCTCAGCCCGTTTTGACATGGCATTCTGCTCTACTCTACAATGCTGCAAATTTTGAAAATATAAAAGAAATCGTCAACTGTTTTGAATAATAATAATAATAATAATAATATCATATCATATCATATCATATATCTACAGCCGGAAACAGGCCTTTTCGGCCCTCCAAGTCCGTGCCGCCCAGTGATCCCCGCACATTAACACTATCCTACACCCACTAGGGACAATTTTTACATTTACCCAGCCAATTAACCTACATACCTGTACGTCTTTGGAGTGTGGGAGGAAACCGAAGATCTCGGAGAAAACCCACGCAGGTCACGGGGAGAACGTACAAACTCCTTACAGTGCAGCACCCGTAGTCAGGATCGAACCTGTGTCTCCGGCGCTGCATTCGCTGTAAAGCAGCAACTCTACCGCTGCGCTACCGTGCCGCCCTAATGATAATATATTCCTTTATTTGTCCCACACCGGCGAAATTTACTGCAGTCTGCTGCACAGATCGTTAGTGAAATTATGCTGAAAAAGTCCTTCCACTGCGATCTTGTGTTTATTACTTCCAATTTTGCAAACTTTCCACAAGCTTTCCACAAGCTTTCCACAAACTTTCCACAACACTTCCCTTGATAAACAAGGTGAAACATTTGTGAATAACTTGCAGGTTTTCAACAAAGTAACTGACGATATTCATAAAGTTCCTGGCGATGTAGGTAAAGACATACAAGGAAAATGTGTGAGAATGATTTTAGGTAACAAAGATCTTGAAGAAATACAAAACATAGCTAAAGTTCTTAAAGGTAGCTGTTATGCACAAGATATCGACATGAATATAGAGTCGATAGCTTGTTTCGGGTATGCACCAGTGACCTCAGCTGGGGTAGAAGGAAGTTTTTCACAACTGAAGCATGTTCTGTCTGACAGACGGCATAGTTTAACACCATATATTTTGAGAAAAAATGCTAGTAATTATGTGCAACCAGGCAACTTTGGTCATTCAATATAGCATACCTTTATTTTTATAATTTTTTACCATATTTTGGTGGTGGAAATACTTGCCTTTTTATGCCTTTTTTTCAATAAATGCCTTTTTTGTGCCTTTTTTGTAATTTTATTATGCCTATTTGCCTGCGCCTAAACATCCTGGCTCTACTTATGACAATGTTTTGTTGTCGGGAGATTAATAGGAGGGAGGATTTTTTATTCAGTCTCTGGGTTGTCTGAGGGGTTGATGGGGAGGAGGTTCATTGCCACAGATGATGCAGGAGGCCAAGTCAATGGATATTTTTAAGGCGGAGATTGACAGATTAGAACGGGTGTCAGGGGTTATGGGGAGAAGGCAGGAGAATGAGATTAAGAGGTAAAGATAGATCAGGCATGATTGAATGGCGGAGTAGACTTGATGTGCCAAATGGCTTAATTCTACTCATAGAACCTATGAGATGGGATGGGTTGGTGAAGAAGGCTGCTGGGGTTAGGCTCAGGGTGGGAGAGAGAAACAGAGGACAATTCATGGGGTGCGATGGTTGGGAGGGAGAGTAACAGGAGCGGAGAGGAGGGCGTGTTAAGGGTGAGAGCATGGAGGGGAAATGTTGAGGATGAGTGCATAGTGAATGTGATGGGGTGAGAGGGAGGGAGGGAGGGAATGGTGGGGTGAAGGAGAGGATGAGTAGCATGACCTAGGGAAGGTATTTGGTGGTGAGGAGAGGTCATGGGGAAGGAGAGAGTGGCAGGATTGATAGGGAGCTGAAGGAAGCAGTCTTGTGAAGAAACTGAGAAACTGTCCCTGGTTCTGGAGCTGTGCGTTTTCACACTTCTATACTTCTTGCCTGATGGGAGAGGGAAGAAGAGGGAGTGTCCTTGATGATGCTGCTGGCCTTGCCGAGGCAGCGTGAAGTGTAGATGGAGTCAATGGAAGGGAAGTTGGTTGGTGAGAGTAGCTGGGAACTTGCTGAACTTCCTAAGCCTTCTAAGGAAGTAGAGGCATTTGTGTGGTTTATTGGCCATTGCTTTGCTATGACAGTCCCGGACAAATTGCTGGTAATATTTATTCCTAAGAACTTGAAGCTTTCAACCATGTACTTCTGCACCGTCAATGTACACCACGATCTCAATTGTCTTGTTGATATTGCGGGAAAGATTGTTGTCTTGGTACCCGGTTACGAGGTTCTCAATCTCCTTCCTTAACTCCGTCTTGTAGTGGCCTGGCGGAGGCCAGAGAAAAGGCAAGACGCCAGGCAGTTTTCAGTAAGGTTCTTTATTAGGCTGTGAGCTCCTGCCCACAGCGTAGTCCACCTAGGGATGAGCCACGCCTCCCCATGGGCTGGCTTTTAACCCCTTACGCCTGTCCGTCACGTAACGAGGGGGCTGACCCAAGGAGTGGCCTGATCCGCCACAGGACCCCCCCCCAAGAACCGGAGGTACAAAACGGACAGGAGGGCGCACGAGGCGACCAGCCCGGGTGCGCACCATGACCGGCGCAGGGACCGGCGACTGACCGACAGGTGGAGGGGTCGTAGCAGACACTGGCGGGGGTAGCGTGGACGGGGGGCGACCGCGCGGGGGGGGGCTGCGCAACCGGCACCGGCCGATCAATGTCCACGTGTGCCGGCTTCAGCCGTGCGACCGAAACAGTCTCTCTGCGACCCCCCATGTCCAGAACGAATGTGGCCGAGCCGTGTTGCAGGACCCGGAAGGGGCCCTTGTACGGCGGCTGGAGAGGTAATCGGTGTGCGTCCCTATGCAGGAACACAAACTGGCAGTCCTCCAGAGCGGCAGGGACGTGTGGCTGGAAGGTCCCATGACGTGACGTGGGCACAGGTGCCAGCCTGCCCACCGTCTGCCGAAGACGTTGCAGGGCGTCAGAAGGCTGCTCCACTCGACCCTGCGCCGGTGGGGTGAACTCCCCGGGAACCGTCAAGGGGGCCCCGTTTACCAACTCGGCGGAGGAGGAGGCCAAGTCCTCCTTGGGTGCGGTGCGGATCCCCAGCAAAACCCACGGCAGGGCGTCCACCCAGTCTGGGCCCGTGAGCCGAGCCTTCAGGGCAGCCTTCAGCTGGCGGTGAAAGCGTTCCACCAACCCGTTCGACTGTGGATGGTACGCCGTAGTGTGGTGTAGGCGGACACCCAAGAGTCTTGCCATGGCCGACCACAGTTCCGAAGTGAACTGTGGCCCCCGGTCGGATGTAATGTCCAGTGGCACCCCGAACCGGGCAATCCAGTGCGCCGCCAAGGCCCGCGCGCAGGTGGCCGTCGAGGTGTCCACCAGCGGAATGGCCTCCGGCCACCGCGTGAAGCGATCGACCACAGTGAAGAGGTGGGTCATGCCCCGGGACGGCGGCAGCGGCCCCACGATGTCCACATGAATGTGGTCGAAGCGCTGCCGAGGGACACGAAACTCCTGCAGAGGCGCACGCACGTGTCGCTGGATTTTTGAAGTTTGGCACGGGATGCAGGTGCGTGCCCAGTGTGCGACCTGCTTACGCAGCCCGTGCCACATGAAACGGGAGGATACAAGGGCCACCGTCGCCCGAATGGAGGGGTGAGACAGCCCGTGGAGCACCTCAAATACCCTGCGACACCAGACGACAGGGACGATGGGCCGCGGCAGGCCAGTGGAGGTGTCGCACAACAGTGTTGTATCCCCGGGGCCTGTTGCAGGACCCGGTTTGCGCATTATTGCGCGACATCACTACTCGTGATATATGTCGAGGTCACCAATGTAGTGGCCTGGCGGATGCCAGAGAAAAGGCAAGACGCCAGGCAGTTTTCAGTAAGGTTCTTTATTAGGCTGTGAGCTCCTGCCCACAGCGTAGTCCACCTAGGGATGAGCCACGCCTCCCCATGAGCTGGCTTTTAACCCCTTACGCCTGTCCGTCACGTAACGAGGGGGCTGACCCAAGGAGTGGCCTGATCCGCCACAGTCTTGTCATTATTTGATCTCTAGATGACTGGAATCTGGATCGTATTGGGTGACTGGGTGATAGAGGAATTCTCTCAACACTTGAGCATTGAGATGAGCACCTGAATCACCCAGACATATTCAGCCAGGGACTGCATACCGGTAAATGGGATCAGTTTAGAAGGGTACCCAATGGTTAGCATGGACACGATGGGCCGAAGGGCCATTTCTTTGCCTCATGACTTTAAGTAATGATATGCTAAACACACAGTTTTTTGACACAGCTAGTTGATATTCTACTATCAGGATGAGACACGTCAGTAGGGTGGCACGGTGGTGCAGAGGTGGAGTTGCTGCCTCACAGCTAGATGCGGGTTCGATTCTGACTAGGGTGATGTCTGTACAAAGTTTGTACGTTCTCCCAGTGACTGCTTGGGTTTTCTTTGGGAACTCCAGTTTTGTGCCACACTCCAAAGACATACAGATTTGCGGGCTAATGGGCTTCGGTAAAATTGTACATAGTCCCTGGTGTGTGCAGGATAGCGATAGTGTGTGGGGATCGCTGGTCAGTGCGGACTCAATGGGTCCAAAGGCCTGTTTACATGCTGTATCTCTGAACTAAACTAATAAAAATGAAACAAAAAGTACCTGGATCTGTGGAATTCTCTGCTACAGAAGGCAGTGGAGGCCAATTCACTGGATGTTTTGAAGAAAGAGTTAGATTTAGCTCTTCGGGCTAATAGAATCAAGGGATATGGGGAAAAAGCAGGAACAAGGTACTGATTTTGGATGACCAGCCATGATCATATTGAATGGCAGTGCTGGCTCGAAGGGCCGAATCGCCTACTCCTGCACCTATTGTCTATGTTTCTATGTCTATGTTTCTAACCTTGTATCAAATCAAAACTTAAATGAACACAAAAACACCGTCCAGGTACAAGAATCATCCTTCAGCCAGTTGAATTCACTGCATCATTTGGTGGTAGATATGGAGAGCTGTGCTCACTAATACTAGTAAGGCCACACACCAAGTGCTTGAGTGGGTATTTTAATGAAACTATGTGGGTTGGAGCAAGGTCCAACCATTGCTGATGGTATGAAAATGCCCCACAATGTCTGGTGCTGATGTCTTTCTTTACTCTACCTTTCCATGATCATTGTTACTTTTTGCGTATCTTTCATTAATTTGTTCTATAGCTCTCTATATCTCTCTATATCACCGTCTATATCTCTCATTTCCCTTTCCCCTGACTCACGGTCTGAAGAAGAGTTTCGACCCGAAACGTCACCTATTCCTTTTCTCCTGAGATGCTTGAGCCGTATCTCTAAACTAAACTAAACTAAACTAAACTAAACTAAATTGGCGATTCAGCATTAAATCTATGGAGAATCTGAATCAGCATTAAATCTGTGGAGAAAAATGGGCATTCTCTATTATCCAATTCCTTCCACGGATGCAGCCTGACCCATTGACTTCCCCCAGCAGTTTGTTTTTTTGCTCAAGGTTCTAGCACTCCAGTCTCTTCCATCTAAGCTTTAAATTTGCTTTCGCTTTCAAAATCAGAGATCAATTATTTTGAGTCTTTTTGGATCCTCTCAAAGAGCTTTGGTTTGGATTGGTTGGCAATCACTGGCTACCAGGTGTTATGGGGAGAAGGCAGGAGAATGGGGTTAGGAGGGAGAGATAGATCAGCCATGATTGAATGGTGGAGTAGACCTGATGGGCCGAAAGGCCTAATTCTGCCCCTGTTACTTATGACCTTATGCTGCCTGACCCCCGAGGTTACTCCAGCTTTTTGTGTCTGTCTCTCTGCTTGGAGATGGTTGTTGCCTGGTAGTTGCATGTGTGGAATGTCAGTCACCACTCATGAGTGCATCTTTGAATGCTGCTTGGGTTTTACTTCATAGAGTAGTGGTCTGTTTTGTTTTTGGCATCTCAAATGGAAGTGACCATTGCTAGTTCCAACATGATATCTGGCAGGTTATGTATGAAGGCCCTGGCGATGTCACTGCTGTTGTTACTCCTGCTGAGATATACTTGGGCTGACATTTTTAAGTTTAGCTTCATTTAGAGATGTAGCGGGAAACAGGCCCTTTTGGCCCACCCAATGCATGCCGACCAGCGATCCTTGCACACTAACGCTACCTTACACACACGGGGGACAATTTACAATTATACCAAGCCAATTAACCTACAAACCTGCATGTCTTTGGAGTGTGGGAGAAAACAGATTCTGGAGAAAACCCACAAAGGTCACGGGGACAACATACAAACTCCGTATGTACAAGCACCCGTAGTGTGGATTGAACCGGGGTCTCAGGTGCTGTGAGGCACTAGCTCTAGTGCTGTGCCGCCATGCTGCTGACGATGGATGTGCAGCAACTCCACACATCATTCTGTCTGAGGGACCCAGCCTCCAGTGGAACCTGCTCTGGACGCCCAATGACCAGAGTTCCTTACGGCCATTCTCAGCCCAATGCTGCCTTGACATCGATGACAGTCACTCTCACCTCACCTCACCTCTGGAATTCAGCTCTTTGGGCCACATTTCATAGTCATACTGGATGGAAGCAGGCCCTTCGGCCCAACTCTTCTATGCGAGCAAGATACCCAGCCGCAACGTTAGGCCCATTTTCTCATTTTCCTATCCATGTGCTTGTCTACATCTATATGTTAAAACTCTCGTTTGTTTGTTTGTTTGATCCTGAACTACAGCCAAAACGGTACATGGTAGCGCGACAATTTTAGGCCCACCTTACTCACCGTCGTCCCTTCAGTGCTAATGGAAGAAGTTTAATTGAAATCGCTGTTATATTTTTAAAGTTATTCACATTTTATCTATCTCCTAGGGAGGGCGGAGGGAGGGAGAGAGGGGGTGGGGGAGGGAGTGAGGGAGAGGAGGGAGGATAAGGGGGGTTGAGGGGAATGGAGTGGGGGAGGAGAAGGGGGGAGGGGGAGGGGAGGGGGAGGGGGAAAGAGGGGTGGGTGGAGGGGGGGTGGAGAGGGTGCTGCACCAATGCAGGAGAGTTTTGGGCCCAACGGGTCCACTTGGTCTAGTGTATTTTAAATGTTGCCTCAACTATTGCCTCTGGCAGCTTGTTCCATCTACCCACTGCCCTCTGTGTTATAAGGTTGTCACTAAGTTCCCATTAAATCTTTCTCCTCTCACCGAAAACCTATGTCTTCTTGTTCAGATTCCCTTAAACTGGGCAAAAAAAGACTATGTGCATGCACCTGAACTATTCCCATCATGATTTTATACAACTCTACAATATTCCCTCCTTCCCCTGCACTCCAAGGAATAAAGACCCAACCGCTCCCAATAACTCAGCCCCTCGAGTCCTGCTAGCATCCACATAAATCTTTTTTGCACTATTTCCAGCTTAATGGCATTTTTCCTATAACTTCCAAAACATAAGAGAACTCTCCAAGTTTAGCCTTACCCAGGTCTTGTATAACTGCAACAGAAGCCAATTGCTATATTCTATACCCTTACTGATGAAGGACAGCAGGCCAAACCCTGCTTCACCATCCTATCCACCTGTGATATCATGTTCAGGGAACGTTGTCCTGGCCCTCCTTGTTCCCTCAGCACTACGATACTCCCCAGGCTTTATTATTCACTGTGAAGGTCCTGTCGTGGTTCGACTTCTCAAACCGTAGAGTAGAGTTGCAGCCTTACAGTGCCAGAGTTTAATCCTGACATTGGGTACTGAGCTTGATGTTCTCCCTGTGCCCAGTGTGGATTTTTTCCTAATATCTTCGGTTTCCGCCCACACTCCAAGGACTTACAGGTTTGTGGGTTAATTGGATTTGTATAAATGTAAATTGTCGTAGAGTCATAGAGTGATACAGTGTGGAAACAGGCCTTTCGGCCCAACTCGCCCACACCGGCCCAACAATGTCCCAGCTACACTCGTCCCACTTGCCCGCGCTTGGTCCATATCCCTCCAAACCTGTCCTAGCCACGTACCTGTCTAACTGTTTCTTAAACAATGGGATAGTCCCAGCCTCAACTACCTCCTCTGGCAGCTTGTTCCATACACCCTCTCTGCATTAAGCTCCATCAACCATTCCTGCTGGCCAGTCGATCCAGATCCTGCTGCAATCTTTCACAACCATGTTCACTATATGCAAAATTACTAACTTTTGTAACATCAGCAAACTAGTGAATCTTGCCCTGTATGTTCTCATCCAAATGATTGATATAGATGACAAACAGTAAGGGGCCCTGCACCGATCCCTGAGGCACGCTACAAGTCATGGGCCTCCAGACCGAAATCCAACATTCCACCACCTCCCTCTGCTTCCTTCCATGAAGCCTAATTTTCTGTGTTTCTATTTTCTGCACCTATTTTCTATGTTTCTATGTTTCTATGCCAATCCATATCCAGCTATCCAGCTCTCCCTGTGTCCCATGCAGTGTAATCTTCCAGAGTAACCAACCAGAGGAATCCTACCCTTGAAAATGTTTTGCAGCCACCAAGACATCCTGGACTCTGGCAACTCACCATCCTGGAGACCCATTTGCTGCTCTAACTCATCAATCTCCTGTGACTACAGCCCTGTCTGACTTCACCCTTCCCAGCTGTAGCTCAGAGCCAGTGTTGGTAGCACAAACCTGGCTGCTGCTGCTACTTTCTCGTGCACACTACACGTTCAACAGTATCCAAAAGAGTATAGAAACAGGACTGCAGATGCTGGTTTATACCACAGATAAACACAAAGTGCTGGAGTAACTCAGCGGATCAGGCGGCTCTGGAAAAAAGGATTGGGACCCTTCTTCAGACTAAGAGTACACATGTTTGTGGGGAATGGCCCACAGGGCTGTTGACTCCTTCTACCCTTCCCGGTGGTCACTCACTCAGTTACTTGCTGCCTGCAGCTCGTGTGTGCCCATCTCACTCAGACTCCTATCTACGACACGCAGGCAGGTGTGGCTTTACCAATGGTGCTCTGATAAAGTGTATTCATCATGAGGCTATAATATATTGTGCTCCATTTCATGCAGCAACGCAGGGTGGCACAGTGGCGCAGCGGTAGAGTTGCTGCATTACAGCGCCAGAGAACCGGGTTCCATCCCGACTATGAGTGCAGTCTCTACAGAGTTTGCATGTTCTTGCTATGACCTGCGTGGGTTTTCTCTGGGTGCTGCGGTTTCCTCCCACAAGACGTACAGGTTTGTAGGTCAATTGGCCTCTGTGATAGAACTGATGTACGGATGATTGCTGGTCAGCACAGTTGGCTAAAGGGCCTGTTTCCACGCTGTGTCTCTAAACTAAAATCTCCCTTGACTGTAGTTCATCACCTGTAGACACAAGGAAGTGCAGATGCTGAAATCTTGCGGCACAATGGTGCAACGGTAGAGTTGTAGTGCTGTCTGCACGGAGTTTGTACGTTCTCCCCGTGGCCACGTGGGTTTTCTCCGAGATCTTTGGTTTCCTCCCACACTCCAAAGATGGGTTAATTGGCTTGGTATAATTCTCCCTGGTGCGTGCAGGATAGTTTTGGTGTGCGGGGATCGCTGGTGAGTGCAGACCCGGTGGGCTAGAGGGCCTGTTTCCATACTGTATCTCTAAACTAAGCACAAAGTACTGGAGTAACTCAGCAGGTTAGGCAGCATCTCTGGAGGACATGGATACTGTAGGTGCTATTTCGGGTCAAGACTCTTCGTCACAATGATTGTAATTGGGTAAAGCAAGCTTGAAAAGAGATGGTGGAGGGAGAAAGTTAGGTGAGTGACAGGTGGGTGGATAGGGAGAGGAGAAAAAGAGGGACAAAGGAGACAAAAGCGTGTTGATAAGGAGAGATGGCCTGTCACCTGTCACCTGTAAATTGAAGGTGTGTGGAATCCCATTCATTGACATATACTTTTATTCTGTACTGAATATCATACCATATCAAAAGCAATGTAAGACAACATTGATGTTGAACGCATCTTGTGAAATTAGAATCAAATGAAATTGCACTAAATTATGTCGAGCTTGATGCTCTTTCTCTTGTTCTGACATACTCTGTGCAGCTGGATGCTGTTTTGCACTGCACCAAGTCCAAGTTAATGTAAGAACATTTAACAGTACTTCACAGGAAAGTTTGATGGCTCGGGGCCTGTACTCGCTGGAGTTAGGAGGGATGAGGGGGAAACCTCATCGAAACTGACTCAACAATGAAGGACCTCGATAGAATGGACGTGAAGAGGATAATTCCGGTAGTGAGAGTCTAGGACTAGAGGGTGATGAATCTGTGGAATTCATTGCCGCAGACGGCTGTGGAGGCCAAGTCATTGGGCATTTTTAAAGAGAAAATTGATAGATTCGTGATTCAGGCATCAGGGGTTATGGGGAGAGGCAGAAGAATGGTGTTGAGAGGGAAAGATAGATCAGCCACGATTGAATGGCAGTATAGACTCAAAGGTCTGAATGGCATCATTCTGCTCCTAGGAACTTATGAACAGGCCCTTCGGCCCACTATCTCTCTTCAGAACATGATGTCAAGGTAAACTAATCTCCTCTGCATGCACATGATCCACATCCCTCCCATATCCATCTGCCTATCTAAAAGCCTCTTCAATGCCATATAGTATCAGCGTCCACCAACACCCCTGACAGCACATTCCAGGCACCACCACCCTCTCTGTAAAATTCCCACCCCGCACATCTCCTATAAACGCCCCTCTCACCTGATAGCTGTGTCCTCTAGTGCTTGACTTTTCCACTGTGGGAAAATGGTTCTATCTACCCGATCATAATTTTATGGAGTTGGTTATTGTCCTTATCATAAGTTTGTATAATCGTTTCAGACAGTACTTTGGCTTTGGGCTCGGTTTTTTATCCTGGTGTTATGGCACAAGTATATACTTTGTGTTTGAATTGTAATGTTACTTCTATAAGCCTCCCCTCAGCTTCTGACTTTCCAGAGAAAACCTCTCCTTGTAGCTAATACCATCTAACCCCAGCACCATATATAGTTTCATGCTGAATATATTATTTTCTATATTCAGTAGAAAATAAATAAAAGTTGGAGCAAAATTCCACTGACCTGCGATGATTTTATTATATAATCAATTTAAATATGAATGGAAACCCTGTCCTTGCAGGACTTCCATTCTTCACTTGTACCAATGTACTCTACACGTCTTACACAGCTGTTGGATGCATATTGTCAGTACAGTCCATGTACTGGTAACTTATGCACATTCAGGCACTCAATAATTACGGAAAGCAGAAAGACAATGTTGAGATAAATTGATGTGTGGGTTGTGATGTTGCAGCAAAAAGGATCCAACTAGAGGGCAAATGCAGTAAAGTGAAGTGATCAATTCTGCCGGGGCAAATGCCAACATTACTACTGGCAGGTACATGGACAGGAATGACTGAGAGATATGGGGCAAACGCAGGCAGGTGGGACGAGTGTAGATGGGGCCGCTTGGTCGGCAGGGGCAAGTTTCCATGCTGTGTCACTCTATGACTCCTAAATTCATATGTTAGATGCATAGATGGACTTGGGTGTTCCCATATGGCAATTTTAGTTTTAGTTTAGAGATACATTACAGAAACAGGCCCTTCGGCCCAGCGAGTCCTGACCAGCGATCCCTGCACACTAGTACTATCCTACACACACCAGGGACAATCTTATTTTAGCAAGCCAATTAACCTACAAACCAGTACGTCTTTGGAGTGTGGGAGGAAACCAGAACTCCCGGAGAAAACCCACGCAGGTCACAGGGAGAATGTACAAACTGTGCAGACGGCATCTGGAGTCAACATCTAACCCAGATCTCTGGAGCTGTAAGACAGCAACTTTACCGCTGCACCACTGTTACTGAAAGCAAATGTGCTCCAAATTTGAGGAAGGATATTCTTGCTATTGAGGGCATGCAGCGTAGGTTTACTAGGTTAATTCCTGGAATGGCGGGACTGTCGTATGTTGAAAGACTGGAGCGGCTAGGCTTGTATACACTGGAATTTAGAAGAATGAGAGGGGATCTTATCGAAACATATAAGGTTATTAAGGGGTTGGAAACATGTTCCCAATGTTGGGGGAGTCCAGAACCAGGGGCCACAGTTGAAGAATAAGGGGTAGGCCATTTAGAACGGAGATGAGGAAAAACTTTTTCAGTCAGAGTTGTAAATCTGTGGAATTCACTGCCTCAGAAGGCAGTGGAGGCCAATTCTGTGAATGCATTCAAGAGAGAGCTAGATAGAGCTCTTAAGGATAGCGGAGTCAGGAGGTATGGGAGAGAAGGCAGGAACGGGGTACTGATTGAGAATGATCAGCCATGATCACATTGAATGGTGGTGCTGGCTCGAAGGGCCGAATGGCCTACTCTTGCACCTATTGTCTATTGCAGGTAGAGCAAGTATGTAGAATATTTGAATGCAGGAACAACCATAGGTGAGTTTACACCTGGAGTGGGGCGTGCAGTTTTGGTGTCTGGATTAAGGCAGGCATGTATCTGTCATAGAGGGAGTGCCATGTGTGTTCATTAGAGGGTTTCCTGGGATGGCAGGGCTGGTGTACAAGAGGAGGCAAGGCAAGGATGACGGTATATGCACAGAGGTCGAGAAGATGGGGAGCAGATGCAACTGTGCTGTCCACATTTTCAAAAGGGCCTGACAATGTTGGACGTTTCTCTTGGCTGTTGGGGTCCACAGCAGGCTTAAGGTGCAAGATAACATTTAGGTCAACGTGGAGAAATCGCTTCACTCAGATGGTGGTGAACCTGTGGAACTCACTGCCACCAAAGGTGAATCTTTGAAAGGAGATAGGTCACAGGAGTTTGCAGGGGAGGGTGGAGTATGGAGGGGAGGGAGAACAGGATATATACCTTTCCAGACAGAAGATCAGTGTGGCCCCATTGGTGAAATGGGTTCAAAGGGATGAATGATGTCCCGTGTTCCTTGGCGGCAACCTTTTGCCAATCATCGGCACATTTTTATTGTTTAGTATCAGGTCAGTTCCGTAAAGTATCAGCTTTGAGCGTGTGATATGTCCACAGGCTCCCGCACTAAACACCCCACATCCCCACATTATATATCAGCAGCAGCTCATGGATTCACTCCCTTTTATCATTTTCACACAGTACATCATATGATACATAAAGACGGCATGACAGCAACATCTCAGGGCCCCAGAACTGTCGGGTCCATCTTACAGCAACCACGTCCAAACCTACACCCGCTGACTCGGAGAAAGTCTGCTCTGGGATGGTGTGGTCTTCCACATTATTGTGCAACATAACATTAAAGGAGTTGATTTCTCCCTTGAATCTTTATAAAACATCCATACCAAGCCAAAGGGTGCGGGTGGCAGCTGTTTACTGTGACTACTGGGCACACGACAGTGAATCAGTCCCTGTCTTCCCCTTGCGGACTCTCCAAGGTTGTCCCAATAGTATCACCGGCATTGGTTGATATCGCCAGCAACGAGGCTTCTCACCACAGCCGCGATCACAGAAGACGCAAACTCAGAGAGAGGCAGCATCAGGGGAGGGGACAAGGGAGAGGTTGTTCCAGGAACAGAGAGCTAAACATCATTTGGCTCGCATCTTGTAAGGCGATTTATGCAGGCAAGTGGGATTAGTCCAGATAGGCACGATGGTGGGCCGAAGGGCCTGTTCCTATTCTGTAAAACGTTATGACTGTGATTGCCTTCCTCAGTCCTTCCTGATTGCCCAGAGGCACAACACAGATCCTTTACATGAAGAGGCATCTCCCGACTACATCTGCACGTTGTTGCTTTGTGCAGCCCCAGGGCTCCTCATCCTTCCTCCTTCAGCACAGAGAGCAGTGGTCACTTGAAGACCCCTGATGTCTGAATAGATCACTTAATCCAACTCTCCACCACATACCCCGAAAGCCGCAGGTCAATCAGTATGGAGCCGGCCTGATCCAAACAGTCACAATCACTTTTCTTCTTGCAGGCTGGAGGTGCATAGAGTTATGTCAACTGTCTCCCTACTATCTACATTTGGCGGGAATGACAAAGTAATTTTAGTCTCTCAGTTTCGTGGTGCCAGATCGTGTTGCCGGTTAAACCAGATGGTCACCAATGTGGATGGCGTTGGACAAGTTATCCTTGGCACTGATGTCCTTCTGCGACTCACTTTCATACGCACTGTCCACGGACTGCTTCCCGTCTGTAAGAAACAAACTCCCGTCAGTCTCACCAGTAACGTTATCTTGAACACAGCACACAGAGTCATTTGCTGCACCAACCCAGACCAAAGGTTCAAGTGTGTACAAACACACCAGCCCCTACCCTGGTCCAACCACTAATCCCACTGATATACTGAGTGGATTGAGCTAATAGAAAATTACTCTGTAAATGCCTTGGACTGACTAGCAGTGATGGGTGGGGTACACAGCAACTGGTCCTCAGAAAGACACAAAGTGCTGGAGTAACTCAGCGGGTCAGGCAGCATCTCTGGAGAAAAAGGATAGGTGATGTTTCAGATTGGGACAATTCTTCAGACTTACCTGGGGCTGGGGGGGGGGGGGGGGGGGGTGGGGGAGGAGGGGGGAGTGGAGGTATGAAAAGGCCACAAGAAATCAGGGCCGGCAACAGATGACCAAGGATGGTGGATCACCTCTCAGTCTTTAAATTCGTGTTTATCTTTGATATAAACCAGTATCTACAGTTCCTTCTGACACAGCTGGTCCTCAGACCCTGACTGCTCACAAGATGCTTGGCAGCAGGGAGTGAATGTAATTTTTCCAAGTTTACTAATCCCAGAATACTAAGTGGCAATGTGAGTGAGGACAGTGATGAGGAGGTGTGTGGAGATTGCACGTTCTCCCTGGACCGTGTGGGCTTCCACTGGGTGTTCTGGTTTCCTCCCACACCCCAAAGATCTGTTTGCTTTCCTATTTACTTATTCCGGCGTGTTGGTGGTTTACACACTATGCACAAGGCCATCGGAACCTTCTGTACCTGAGCTCTGCCATCTCCCACCATCTACATCGTCTGCTTTTCCATTTTTCTGCCCTAAATGGACAATGTCACACTTTGCCATGTTAGACTCCATTTGCACCATCTTTGCCCACTCACTCAACCCAACCAATCCCTTTAGTGCCGTGGGTCCTCTTCATAACCTACTTCCCCACTTATCTCAGTATCTTCATCAAAGTCATTTGTTGAATTTACATGCTATCATTTGATTCAAATGTCACAGGAGGTGATAAATTCATGTGGGTCTGGGACACTCTTTGGCCTAAGTTGAGACCATGATGGAAATCTCCCTGACACACCACTCATTACATCTTGGTGGACACAGTGGAACAACTGGTAGAGCCGCAGCCTCACAGCATTATAGACGGGTTGATCCTGACCTCAGCTGCTGTCTGTGTGGAGTTTGCATGTTCTCTCCTTGCGAATCCTCAGGGTTCTCCGGTTCCCTCCCACATCCCAAACACAAGTGGGTTTGTAGGTTAATGGGCCCTCTGTAAATTGCCCCTTGTGTGTAGGGAGTGGATGAGAAAGTGAGATAACATAGAACTAGTGTGAAGGGGTGATCGATGGTCGGCGTGGACTCGGTGGGCCAAAGGGTCTGTTCCCGTACTGTATCTCTAAAAACAAGAGGTTTCACAGGGATAGGGATAATTGTGTGAGTGAGAACAGAGCTCATGAAGTGGCCCAGCTGAAACATCCAAAATACCAAGAACTGTCAGAATGGTGGATAACCAAAGTGCTTCAGTTCAACGTGATCTGTGGCTGAAAGTGAATGCAGGGGCAGGTGTCTCTGGCAAGGCAACACCTCGAGTACTGTGATTCATGGTGGTTGCCACAGACGAACTACAATAAAGATCCATCGGTTATAGGTGGGACCGGATTGTCAAAACCTCCATTGTCTGGAGTTTAGAAGACTGACAGGTGATCTCAGTGAAATGTACAAAGTTATTCATGGAAACATAGAAAGTAGTTGCAGGAGGTGGCCATTTGGCCCTTTGAGCCAGCACCGCCATTCAATATGATCATGGCTGATCATCCAGAATCAGTACCCTGTTCCTGCTTTTCCCCCATATCCCTTGATTCCGTTAGCCCAAAGAGCTAAATCTAATTCTTTCTTGAACACATCCAGTGAATTGACCTCCACTGCCTTCTGTGGCAGAAAATTCCACAGATTCACAACTCTCTGGGTGAAAAGGTTTTTCCCGAGCTCAGTCCTAAATGGTCTACCACTTATTCGTAAACTGTGACCCCTGGTTCTGGACTCCCCCAACATCGGGAACATTTTTCCTGCATCAAGCCTGTCCAATCGCTTAAGAATTTTATATGTTTCTATAAGATCCCCTCTCACCCTTCTAAATTGCAGTGGATACAAGCCGTTGAGAGTTCATTGGGGCAATGAAGGGAAGGTTTCCTTTGACTAACCAGGCGACCGCAGTCTCAGAATAAGAGGGATATCCAGCTACTTTGGATTGGCGGAGCCTGGATAGAGAGGCCTGGATAGAGTGGATGTGGAGAGGATGTTTCCACTTGTGGGAGAGTCTCGGACCAGAGATCATAGCCTCAGAATTAAAAGACTTTCCTTTAGGAAGGAGATGAGAAATAATTTCTTTTGGGTGGTGAATCTGTGGAACTCATTGCCACAGAAGGCTGTGGAAGCCATCAATGGATATTTTTAAGGCAGAGACTGATACATTCTTGATTAGTACGGGTGTCAGGGGTTATGGGAAGAAGGCAGGAGAATGGGGTAAGGAGGGAGAGATAGATCAGCCATGATTGAATGGTGGAGTAGGCATGATGGGCCGAATGGCCTAATTCTGCTCCTATCACTTATGACCTTCTGGGGTTAAATTCCTGGACTCGGAGGGTGGTGAACCTCTCAAATTCTCTTCTCTGGTGGATGGTGGAGACTCAGACATGGAGAGGGTTCAAGAGGGTTTGATAGATGTGTTTGATAGATGATTGAGGGAACTGAGGGATACAGGAGCATGGTAGTGAGGGGAATGATCTGCCATAATCTGGAGGAGGGCGAGGAGCAGGCTGGATGGGCCAAATGCCCCCCCTTGCTTATGATCAAAAAGACACCATCAGCCACAGAGGCCCCACTCTGTGTCCAATTCTCATTGGCTCATTGTCCAATTCTGCGAGTTGCCTTTAGACTTTAGAGATACAGCGTGGAAATGGGCCCTTTAGCCCACCGTGTCCGCGCCGACCAGCGATCCTCGTACACTAGCACCACACTACACCATAGGGACAATTCACAATTATCAGAAGCCAATTAGCCTACAAACCTGTACATCTTTGGAGTGTGGAGGAATACCAGAGCACCCGGAGAAAACCCACGTGGTCGCGGGGAGAACGTACAAACTCAGTACAGACAGCACCCGTATTCAGGATCGTACCCGGGTCTCTGGCGCTGTCAGGCAGCAACTCTACCACTGTGCTGCCCTGTATCCAAGGAAATCACGCTCAAATCCAATTTACTGATCAACAATGATGACACCAGCCCTGAACTCATCTTCCCAAACACCATCCCAACACACCTGAGCACTGGAGTGCTTTGTAGCTCTCTGTTTTCTGGATAATATTCACAGCTTTCTCCCAGCCCAGCTGCTGGAGTACTTCCATCAATTGTTTAATTGTTCCACCGGAAATCTGGAGAGAGAGAAAATTACAGACATAATCAGAATCAGACACTGCAGATATGAATCCTTGAGTAACGTAAGGCAGCATCAGTGGAGGGAAATGGACAGACGACGTTTCAAGAAGATTACGACTCCACTTGTGAACAGTAGATTGGCATAAGATTGACTTATCTGTATTAAACCCCATTAAACACTTCTTGGCTCACGAGCTAAAGTTCCTGTGATAAAGTTCCTGCTGTAACTTTTGATAACCATCTTCACTATCTGTGATACTATTCACTGTGGTATCTTCTGTAAAGCCACAGAGAGACAAAGAGGGATCTGACGGGGGGGGGGGGGGGGGGGGGGGAGACAGGCGGGCACTGCCATCTACCTCATTGGTGACCCTCGGAAGATCCTTGATCGGACCTTGCTGGCTTTACCTTGCAGTAACCGATATTCCCTTATCATGTCAATGTTGGGGGAGTCCAGAACAAGGGGCCACAGTTTAAGAATAAGGGGTAGGCAATTTAGAACTGAGATGAGGAAAAACTTGTTCAGTCAGAGAGTTGTGAAATTCTCTGCCTCAGAAGGCAGTGGAGGCCAATTCTCTGAATGCATTCAAGAGAGAGCTGGATAGAGCTCTTAAGGATAGCGGAGTCAGGGGGTATGGGGAGAAGGCAGGAACGGGGTACTGATTGAGAATGATCAGCCATGATCACATTGAATGGCGGTGCTGGCTTGAAGGGCCGAATGGCCTCCTCCTGCACCTATTGTCTATTGTCATAGAGTCATAGAGTGATACAGTATTGAAACAGGCCCAACAGGTACATGGATAGTACAGGTTTGTATGCTAATTGGCCACACCGGTCAACATGTCCCAGCTACACTAGTTCCACTTGCCCACGTTTGGTCCATATCCCTCCAAACCTGTCCTATCCATGTACCTGTCTAACTGTTTCTTAAATGTTGAGATAGTCCCAGCCTCAACTACCTCCTCTGACAACTTGTTTCATTCACCCACCACCCTTTGTGTGAAAAGGTTACCGCTCAGATTCCTATTAAATCTTTTCACCTTAAACCTATGTCCTCTGGTCCTCGATTCACCTACTCTGGGCAAGAGACTCTGTGCATCTACCTGACCTATTCCTCTCATGATTTTATATACCTCTATCCGCCTGGTAGTCCAAGTAGTCGAGTCCCAGCCTGCTCAACCTCTCCCTGTAGCTCAGGCCCCTCGAGTCCTGGCAATATCCTCGTAAATCTTCTCTGAACCATTTCCAGCTTGACAACATCTTTCCTATAGCATGGTGCCCAGAACAATACTCTAAATGCGGCCTCACCAACGTCTTATACAACTGCAACATGACCTCCCAACATCTATACTCAAAACTCTGACTGATGAAGGCCGATGTGCCAAAAGCCTTTTTGACCCCCTATTTACCTGACTGCACCTTCAAGGAACCATGCACCTGCACTCCTGGATCCCACTGCTCTACAACACTCCCCAGAACCCTGTGTAGGTCCTGCCCATGTTATACTTTCCAAAATGCAACACTCACACTTCTCTGTATTAAATTCCATCAACCATTCCTCTGCCCACCTGGCCAATCGATCCAGATCCTGCTGCAATCGTTCACAACCATCTTCACTATCTGCAAAACCACCCACCTTTGTATCATCAGCAAACTTGCTAATCTTGCTGTGTATGTTCTCATCCAAATAATTGATGTAGATGACAAACAGTAACGGGCACAGCACCGAACCCTGAAGCCCACCACTAGTCACAGGCCTCCAGTCCGTACACTGCGTCTGTACACTGTAAACATTGTCATCATGATTTGTCTTTCTGCTGACTGATTGGCATGCAACAAAAGCTTTTCACTGTACCTCGGTACACGTGACAATAAACTGAACTGAAACTGAGGGTGAAGAGGAACCATTGGGACTATAATGAATACTTTTGTCACTTTGTCAGGGCCCTTTGTGGAGACTCTGCATACTGTGTGTATTGTATGCAAAACAATGAATTTCACTACATGTGGCCTTAAACTATCATTAGTCACACAAAGAAAACCGTACTAAGTCTGCAAACACGGCATACCCACTGAGAGAGTAGCCAGGATAGACAGGCGGGATTCTGGTCATCTCCTTTCCAAAGAGTAGTGCATACAGTTTAACCATTGCCACTTTCCAGTGGTGTAGTGTGCTGTACCCAGAGATGGGATCAGACAAGGCTCTGTATAACACCTGTAACTGGGACAGATGAGTGTGGTGAATGACCCCACATCCACTCTCTAGCACCCCACCCACATCCACCAACGGTAACAAACTGCTCCAGATTGCAAGAGCTGGTGAACCAAGGGTCTACCCGTCACAAGCAGATCATTCTGCAGATGGACACAAAAAGCTGGAGTAACTCAGCGGGTCGGGCATCATCTCTGGAGAAAAGGAATAGGGTCGAGACCCTTCTTCAGACTGAGAGTCAGGGGAAAGGGGAAAGAAGGAAATAGATGGTGATATAGAACAAATGAATGAAAGATATGCAAAAAGATAACAATGGTAAAGGATGCAGGCCATTGTTAGCTGTGGGCTAGGTGAAAACGAGTTACAGACAATGAAATTCACCAGAACGACAGTGAAATTGTGTGTAGGAAGGAATTGCAGGTTCTGGTTTACAGCGAAGATAGACACAAATGCTGAAGAAACTCAGCGGGACAGGCAGCATGTGTAGGAAGAAAAACTGCAGAAGCTGGTTTAAATCGAAGGTAGACACAAAATGCTGGAGTAACTCAGCGGGTCAGGCAGCATCTCTGGAGAGAATGAATGGGTGACGTTTCGGGTTGAGTCTCTTGCCCAGAGTGGGGGAATCGAGGACCAGAGGACATAGGTTTAAATTGAAGGGGGAAAGTTTTAATAGGAATCTGAGGGCTACCATTTTCACGCAAAGGATGGTGTGTGCATGGAACAAGCTGCCAGAGAAGGTAGTTGAGGCAGGGACTATTGCAATATTTAAAAAATAAGTCAGGTACATGGACAGGACAGGTTTAGAGGGATAGGGGCCAAATGCAGGCAGGTGGGACTAGTGTGGATGCGGCAAGTTGGGCCGAGGGGCCTGTTTCCACGCTGTATAACTATAACTTTCCGCCTGCCCCTTCCCCTTCCCTCACCTGTATGTGCACCCACTTGTCCCACTATCCTGCCCCTCGTTCTCCTTCCGTTCCCTTTCACCTATATCCCATCCTCTGGCCACCTCTCTCTTAAAGGCAAGGTAATTGGGGTTGAGAAATTGAAAGTTATGGAAGAGTTGAAGGGTGCGTCTCAGAAGCAGGTGGGGAGGGACAGGACAAGGGGGGGGGGGGGGGGGTGGGGGCGTGTAAGGTGGTGTCAAGGTGTGTGGAGCTGAGATCAGTGGGCCAGGAGCAGACAGAGAGGATGGGTCTGCCAGGGCAGTGCTGCTTGTGGATTATGGGGCGGACATAGAAGCGGGCAGTGTGGGGCCGGGGAACGATGAGGATGGAGGCTGTGGAGGGGAGATCACTGGAGGTGATGAGATTAGAAACAGTCTGGGAGATGGTGCTGGTGTTCATCTGTGGGGTGATTGTGAAGGGGTGGGGATGAGGAGGTGTCTGAGAACTGGCACCCTGCCTCAGCATTGTGCAGGCCAGCCTGCGAGACTACCACGCTGGCACCCTGCCTCAGCATGGTAGAGGTCAGCCTGCCAGACTATCACGGCACCTCCCTTATCGCCGGGTTTAATGACAACGTTGGGATTGTTGCTGAGTGAGTGGAGGGCTGTGGGTTCAGAGCGGGAGATTGTGGGGTCAGAGCAGGGGAGATTGTGGGGTCAGAGCGGGGGAGATTGTGGGGTCAGAGGGGAGTGGAGAAATGTCCAGATGGCTGATGTCATGATAGCAGTTGGAAATAAAAAGTTCCAGAGAGGGGAAAAGGCCGACAGGGAGTCCAAGAGCAGGAACGATGGAGATGGGAGAAGAGGTCGTCACTGGGCAGTGAGGGCTCCTTACCATAGGAGGCCTGGAAGCGATGGAAGAAGAGCTCTACGTCATAGTGGGCTCGGAACTGGTCTGGATGTGGGTGTCGTGCAGCACAGGAACAGCCCCTTCAGCCCACCATGTCTCTGAACATGAAGCCAAGACCACCTCTCATCTACCTGTACATCGTCCGTATCCCTCCATTCCATGTACCTATCTAAAACAGTCTTCACTGCCACAATCGTATCTGCTCCAGCACCACCCCAGGCAGCACGTTCCAGACTCACCCATGTTAAATTTTGCCTTGCTCCCTTAAGACGATGCCCTCCATTATTTGATATTACCACCCTGGGGAAAAAGGTTCTGACTGTCTACCCTATCCATGCCTCTCATAATTTGAGGTACTTCAAGAGGCATCGATAAGGTAGACAGTCAGAAGGGCTTAATTGACTCGCAGTAGTGATGCGAGATGATGAGCGATGGTATGAGGGTGAACGTACATCAAAGTTGTCCAGCAGTGACTTGCTTGGAGACGTGGCACTTTGCAGTAGCTTGCTGAGGGAGCCGAGGCCCAGCTTCTCCGCCAGTTTCATCCAGTCGGCCCCTGAAACTTCCTGGTTCAACACTTCGTTCAGCTCTCCCAACGCTTCCAAACCCAGGGATGCAATACTGCCTGAAACATAAACACAGAGAACATAGAGAAGTACAGCATGGAAACAGGTCCTTCGGCCCACAATGTCTAGTCTTTGTAGTTTAGAGATACAGCATGGAAACAGGCCCTTCGGCCCACAATGTCTAGTCTTTGTAGTTTAGAGATACAGCATGGAAACAGGCCCTTCGGCCCACCGGGTCCACGCTCACCAGCGATCTCTGCATATTAACACTATCCTAAACCCACTAGGGACAATGTTTACATTTACCAAGCCAATTAACCTACAAACCTGTACGTCTTTGGAATGTGGGAGGAAACCGAAGATCTCGGAGAAAACCCACGCAGGTCACGGGGAGAACGTACAAACTCTGTACAGACAGCACCCGTAGTCGGGATCGAACCCGGGTCTCCGGCGCTGCATTCGCTGTAAGGTAGCAACTCTACCGCTGTGCCACCGTGAATGTCCATGCCCAACATGATGTCAAGTTAAACTAATCTCCTCTGCCTGCATTGATCCATATCCCTCCATATCCATGTGCCTGACTTTGTCCATTTGGGATAGAAAAATGGGAAAGCAGATGATGTGGATGGTGGGAGATGGCAGCGCTGAGGTACAGAGCGTGCCGATGGCCCAGTGCATAGTGCGTAAACCACCAACACGCCGGAAAGATGGCAGCGCTGAGGTACAGAGCGTGCCGATGGCCCTGTGCATAGTGCGTAATCCACCAACACGCCGGAAAGATGGCAGCGCTGAGGTACAGATGGCCCTGTGCATAGTGCGTAAACCACCAACACGCCGGAAAGATGGCAGCGCTGAGGTACAGAGCGTGCCGATGGTCCTGTGCATAGTGCGTAAACCACCAACACGCCGGAAAACAAACAGAATGTCAATGTTTATAGCTGGTGGAATAAAAGACAAAAGTAGGGAGGTCACGCTTCATTTACAGCGGGTCAGGCAGCATCTGGACAGAAGGATGGGTGACGTTTCAGATCAGGACCCTTCTTCAGACTGAGTCAGGGGAGAGAGAGTCTAGAGATATGGAAGGGTAAGGTGTGAAAACAACAGATCAAAGCAAATGGTAATAAGGCAATGTCGAATGCTTCATTGTTAGCTGAGGGGAAGGGACAACGCAGCTGGATTCTCAAAAGTTAATCTGCAAGTCGAATCAGTAGTGAAGAAAGAAAACTCAATGCTAGCATTTATTTCAAGGGGGCTTGTATACAAAAACAGGGATGTAGTGATGAGGCTCTATAAGGTGCTGGTCAGGCCGCATTTGGAATATTGTGAGCAATTTTGGGCACCATATCTGAGGACGGATGTGTTGGCTCTGGAGAGGGTCCAGAGGAGGTTTACAAGAATGATCCCAGGAATTATTAGTAGGTTAACCGGTAGTGATTGTCGGCACTGGGCCTGTACTCGCTGGAGTTTAGAAGAATGAGGGGGGACCTAATTCAAACATACAGAATAATGAAAGGCTTGGATAGAGTGGATGTGCAGAGGATGTTTCCACTAGTGGGAGAGTCTAGGACTAGTGGTCACGGCCTTAGAATTAAAGGACGTACTTTTAGGAAGGAGATGAGGAGAAATTTCTTTAGTCAGAGGGTGGTGAATCTGTGGAATTCTTTGCCACAGAAGGCTGTGGAGGCCAGGTCAGTGGATATTTCTAAGGCAGAGATAGATAGATTCTTGATTGGTACAGGTGTTAGAGGTTACAGGGAAAAGGCAGGAGAATTGGGTCAGCCATGAATAAATGGCAGAGTAGACTTGACTGGGCCAGATGGCCTAATTCTATTCCTATTCCTTCTGATGTTATGACTATTCCAACTCGGCTGCATTAATTCTATATTCCTTCATACCTTGCTCATTCAAGTACCGGTCTCTTAAGATGCCTCTTAAATATTCTTTTGTTTCTGCTTCCAGGTTCCTTGCTTCCTCTGGCAGCTGAGTCAAGATATTATAAGTACATTAAGGGAAAGACGGTAACTAAAAGGAATTTAGGACTCCTCAGAAACCAAAGCAGTCATCTCTGTGAGGAGCCATGGGAGATGAGGAATGTCCTCCATGAGGATTTCTCCTCTGTTTTTAGTGTGGAGAAAGACATGAAAACTGGGGAAGTTGGGGCAGGATCTGAAGATGTTTTGAGGACAGTCCGTATTACAGTCAAGGAGGTGCTGGACATCCTAATGTGTATGAAGGTAGAAAAATCGCCTGGTGTCTGATCAGATATACCCGAGGTCACTGTGGGAAGCTAGGGGAAGAGATTGCAGGAGCCCTGACTGAGATATCATTGTTAGACATGTGTGAGGTGCCGGAAGACTGGAGGGTGGCTGATGTTGCGCCTCTATTTAAGAAGCGGTACAAGTAAAAGCCTGGGAACTATGGACCAGTGAGCTCAACATCTGTGGTAGGCTAGGTACCACAGAGAATTCTCAGGAATAAGATTTATAAGCATTTGGATCAACAGGGGTTGATTAGGGATGGGTAGTGTGGTTTTGTGCACGGGAGTGTCTCACAAATATGATTGAGTGTTTTGAAGAAACCAAGATGGCTGACGGCCCGGTCATAAGAAGTTGTCTACATGGACTTCACAAAGGCATTTGATAAGGTTCCTCATGGTAGGCTAGACTGTATGGCATCCAGAGAGAGATAGCCGGCTGGATGGAGAATTGGCTTTGTGGAAGGAAGCAGAGGGTAATGGTGGAAGGATGTTTATTGGACTGGAGGCCTCTGACTAATGATGTGCCTCAGGGATTGGTGCTGGGCCCATTGCTGTTTGTGGTTTATATCAACAATTTAGATGAGAAGATAGACACAAAAAGCTGTAGTAACTCAGCGGGACAGGCAACATCTCTGGAGAGAAGGGATGGGTGGCGTTTTGGATCAGACCCTTCTTCAGACTGAGAGTCTCGACCCGAAATGTCACCCATTCCTTCTCTCCAGAGATGCTGCCTGTCCCGCTGAGTTACTCCAGCTTTTTGTGTCTATCTTCGGTTTAAACCAGCATCTGCAGTTCTTTCCAACACATTTAGATGAGAATGTACAAGGCACGAATGGCAAGTTTGCAGATGGCACTATAGTAGATGGTATCATAGACAGTGAAGCTGGTTATCACAAATCACAGCAGGATCTTGACCAGCTGGGCAAGTGGGTGTAGAATGGCTAACGAGGTTTAATGCAGATTAGGGTGAGGGGTTGCATTTTGGAAAGTCAGACCGGGGCAGGAGCTTCACAGTGAATGGGTGGAATGTGGGGGATGGGGGGGGATGGTGGGGGATGGGGGGTGAAAGGTTACCAGGTGGAAGGGCAAGACACAGTTGAGTTACAATGGGATCATCTGTGATCTCATTAAGCTGTGCAGACAGGTCGGAAGTTGTAGGATCGCTCGAGTTACGGGAGCAGACAACTTGCCAGCTCAGAACCATTGGACATCTAAACAACTCTCATCAACTTCTACAGATGCGCCACAAAAAGCGTTTTATCGGCATGATCACGGCCTGGTCTGCGAACAGCTCCATCAAACACCGCAAGAAATTGCGGAGAGTTGTGGACGCAGCCCAGACCGTCACACAAATCAACCTCCCTACCATTGACTCCATTTACACTTCACGCTGCCTCGGCAAGGCCAGCAGCATCATGAAGGACCAGTCTCACCCCGGTCACTCCCTCTTCTCCCCTCTCCCATCAGGCAAGAGGTACAGAAGTGTGAAAACGCACACCTCCAGATTCAGGGACAGTTTCTTCCCAGCTGTTATCACTCACCAACTAGAGAGCGGTCCTGACCTCCCATCTACCTCATTGGAGATCTTTGAGCTTGAATCGAACTTTATCTTGCACTAAATGTTGTACTCTTTATCCTTTATCAGTGCACTGTGGACAGCTAGATTGCAATCAAGTAGAGTCTTTTCTTTAACTGGATATCACACGCAAACCAAAATGTTTCACTGTACCTCAGTCCACGTGACAATAATAAACTACACTTATTGTGTTCAGTTTTGTTCACACTGTTATAAGAAAGATGTTGTTTGGCTGGAAAGGGTGCAGAGAAGATTTATGAGGATGTTGCCAGGACTGGAGGGTCTGAGCAGTTGAGCAGGCTGGGATTCTATCACTGAGAGCACAGGAAGATGAGGAGTGATCTTATAGAGGTGTGCAAAATCATGAGGGAAATATATAGCGTAAATGCACAGAATCTTTTACCGAGAAGAGTGGAATCAAGAACCAGATGACATAGGTTAATGGTGAAAGGAGAGATTTAATAGGAACCTGAGGGGCAACTTTTTTTATGGAAAGGTATTTGAGGCAGGTCACCACTTTTTAAATTATTTGGGCAGGTACATGGTTAGGAAAGGTTTCGAGGGGTATGGGCCAAACACAGTTGGGACTAGGGTAGATATGGCATGTTGGTTAGCATGGGAAGGTTGGGCCGAAGGGCCTGTATGACTCTCAAACTAAACACTACTGATCACTGGGTACACCAATGAATACACAATCCCACTAGCCTTGTTAGCCAAGTTCTCTCATCATTCTACCCAGGACAAAATGCAAAGGGCAGAGGGGTGGATAATGGGCAGCAGATTGGCACCTGCCCCCGCGATGTACCCTCCAGCCCCCGCTGTCCAAACACAGAATCACGGACAAACCGGAGCTACCTTGCTGAACGTCAGCCGACTTCACACTCTGCTCCTCCAAGCTGCACGAAACTCCTCGTAAAATATCCCGCACCTGTGTGAAATAGAATAGGTCAGATGGGCTACAAGGCTGTACTGAGAATATTGACACTATCTTATATATGTGTTAAAGGTTTTTCAATGCAAAGTTTACCAACTATTCAGTTTCCCCACACAGTCACCTGGGAGTCTGATTGTTAATTAGTAATGGCATAACACAGCACCCCACCACTATCTCCGTATTTTAGATTTAGTTTAGTTTAGAGATACAGCACAGAATCAGGTCCTCCGACCCACCCAGCCAGTGATGGGCTGACCGACCCACCCAGCCCGCACCGGCCAGTGATCCCCGCACACTAACACTATCCTAAACACACAAGGAACAATTTTACATATATATACACCAAACCAATTAACCTACAAACCTGCACGTCTTTGGAGTGTGGGAGGAAACCGAAGGTCTTGGAGAAAACCCACGCAGGTCACGGGGAGAACGTACAAACTCTGTACAGACAGCGCCCGTAGTCGGGATCAAACCCGGGTCTGTGGCGCTGTAAGGCAGCAACTCTACCGCTGTGCCACCGTGCTGCACATTCACCAAGTGCGGGGCTACAAGTCATTCCCATTTCCCAACTCCCGGTCGGAGCCTCCAGCTTCATGTTCTCAGCCGGGTTCCGGGAATCACGGTGGGGTCTCGGTCCCATGGCCCCTCCAGCACTCCAGGCACCCACTTCTTCTCAGCCCCCTCTCCGCCTGACACCAATTAATTTGTAGTTGGGAGGAACTGCAGATACTGGTTTACACCGAAGATAGACACTAAATGCTAGAGTAACTCAGTGGTCAGGCAGCATCTCTGCAGATGTTATCATCATACTACAACAACAGAGCAGTCCTGAACGTCTATCTACCTCATTGTTGGACTATCTTTGATTGGACTTTACCTCACACTAAACGTTATTTCCTTTATCATGTATCTGTACAGTAAACAGCTCTATTGTAATCATGTGTTGTCTTTCCGCTGACTGGTTAGCACGCAACAAAAGCTTTTCACTGTTCCTCGGTACACGTGACTATAAACTAAACTGAACTGCATGGGTGACGTTTCGGGTCGAGAAGAAGGGTCTCGACCCGAAATGTCACCCATTCCTTCTCTCCAGAGATGCTGCCTGTCCTGCTGAGTTACTCCATGTTTTGTGTCTGTCACCAATTAATTTGTGTTCTGTACCTGGCTTGTTCCTGTTCAACGTGATGCACATTTGTACACCTTAACGAAGACTATTCAGTCATCTGTACAGTCAGTCTCGGCCGGCCCGTCTCTGGAACTCACAGTCCCACAGCCCCTGCCTGGAGCCAGCTCCCTTGCATGGACCATCTGCACCTGACGCTGCCCTGGCAAGGCCACCAGCAGAATCAAGGCCCAGTCTCACCCCGGGCACTGCATTGTGGGTAGCACGATGGCGCAACAGTAGCGTTGCTTCCTTACAGCACCAGAGACCCAGGTTCGATCCTAACTACGGGTGCTGTATGTATGGAGTTTGTACGTTCTCCCTGTGACCACGTGGGTTTTCTACGGGTGCTCCGGTTTCCTCCTGCACACCAAAGATATACAGGTTTGTAGGTTGACTGGTTTCAGTAAAATTGTAAATTGTCCCTGGTGTGTAGGATAGTGCTAGTGTACTAACGCTGGTTGGCACGGACTCGGTGGGCCGAAGGGCCTGTTTCCTCATTGTATCTCGAAAGTAAAGACCTCCCTCCCATCTCCCCCCACCACAACTTCTACCTGATCATGAGCACAATACTCAAGCTCTGGTCTAGCAAGGGTTGTGTACAAGTTAGCTGTGACCATGGGCATGTATTCTCTGCTTCAGCTAATGAAAAACGTATGCCATTACATGTGCCGCTGCCCCTCCCACTGTCCAGGCCCCACCCTGGTGCACACACAATCCCGCCCCCTCCTCATCTCCTCACCCAGCGGAAGACCCCTCTGCTCACCCCTGCTTGCCCAAGATATCCCCCCCTCACTCCCCACCCAAGCACAGCACCCCCCCACTCCCCACCCAGGAACCCCCCCTCACGCCCCACCCAGGCACAGCACCCCCTCCCACTCCCCACCCAGGAACCCCCCCCTCACTCCCCATCCAGGCATAGCACCCCCCCTCTCACTCCACACTCCCCACTCTGACACAGCCCCCCCTTACTCCCCACTCCCCACCCAGGCACAACAGCCCCCCCTTACTCCCCACCCAGGAATCCCCCCCCCCCACCCAGGCACAGCAGCCCGTCCCATCCCACTCCACTCTGGCAACACGTCCCACCCTCACTGCCCACCCAGGAAACTCCCCACTGCCTTAAGACCCTAGTGTGTTAGAGTTAATGATAACACAGCAAGCCCCCCTCCTTCCGTCGCAGCGTCTGACCGTGAAGGCTGTTGGCCGCGGAGAGGCCACAATGGCGGCCGTGCTGGGAGGTTTACACTAAAGTCGGGAGTGTAACGTCGCTCGTGCTCCGTAGCTATGGGACGGCACGGTGACACAGAGGGAGAGCCCTGCCTCACGGAGCCCAGAGACCCGGGTTCCATCCTGACTACGGGTGCTGTGTGTACGTTCTTCCCGTGACCACGTGGGTTTTCTCCGGGTGCCCCGGTCTCCTCCCACACTCCCCTCTACTAAAGTGGCTAACTTGTTCTGTGGACGCCCAAACATGGCGGTACAGTGGCGCAGCGGTAGAGTTGCTGCCTCACAGCGCCAGGGACTTGACTACAGGTGCCGTCTGCGTGATGTTTGTACGTTCTCCCTGTGATCGGCTGGGTTTTCTCCGGGAGCTCAGGTTCCCTTCCACATTCCAAAGACATATGGGTTTGTAGGTTAATTGGCTTCAGTAAAATTGTAAATTGTCCCTCGTGTGTTAGTGCTAGTGTTTGGGGTTTGCTGGTCGGCACGGACTCGGTGGGCTGGAGGGCCTGTTTCTGTGCTGTGTCTCTAAACTGAACTAATGTGAGCTGTGGCAACATGGGACCAGTGAAATATCATTGGCGGTGAGGTTCTGAGCACCAGTGTTGAGGTAGAGGACACCATGGGGCCTATGATGGAGCGGGGGATCACATACCTTCTGGTTGCTGGTGATGTCGAGCGGCGTGTGTCCACGGCTGGTGTCTACGTCTGCATCGTCCTCTTCCTCAGAGTCCAGCAGTGGCTCATAGTTTTCCGCATCGCGATCAGCTCCTGGCGTGGGAGGAAGGCAGGCGGGTGAGGGCAGGACAGGAGAGGACAAGTTAAACGCACAGCTCCTTCACTGGCATGCTGTTTGACGAGCCTTTAAACAGGCACATGGAAATGCAGGGAACACAGTGGAATCTGTGGAATTCATTGCCACAGTCGGCTGTGGAGGCCGACATTAGGTATTTTTAAAGTGGAGATTGATAGGTTCTGTTTAGTAAGGACGTCAAAGGTCACGATAAAAGGCAGGAGAATGGGGAAACAGATCAGCCAGGATAGCATGGCGGAGTGGACTGGATGGGCCGAGTGGCCTAATTCTGCTCCTATGACATGGTGTAGTACATTGTTGCACATGGTTGCAATTGGTCTTGGTAATGGATCGCAGCAGACAGGGGCAACGGCTTGTTGGCAGGAATGGGGAAGACATATTTAACAAACATTCAGCCATAAGGTCCACAATTAATGTGGTAGAGAGGATAGAGAGTGAGCTGAGCGTGGACACCATGAGTGTGAGCGAGCGGTGCTGTGGCACTGGAGGTGGCCGGGATGAGATACATCTCATTAGTGAGAGCAGGAACCAGTCCCAGCCTCAGTGTAAATGGGTGGCTAAAGCTGGGGAGGGAGATGCTCATCTCCCAGCTTTGTCCCAACCATATAAGTGGCATGAGAGGGCAGATGATCAGGGCAGTCACGGCACTTGACAAGCTCCCCATAATAGGGTGGTCCAGTACATAAGACATACTGGACTGTCGGGGACCCTGGACAGAGTCGAGGGAGGAAGTGTCGGGACAGGTGTTGCATCTTCTGCGGTTGCTGGGGAAGGTACCTGGGGAGGGGTTGGTTTGGGTGGGAACGGATGAGTTAACCAGGGAGTTGTGGAGGGAACGGTCTCAATGGGAAGATGTGACTAGTGGTGGGATCACGTTGAAGGTGGTGAAAATGTCGGAGGATTATGTGTTGTATGTGACGGCTGATGGGGTGAAAGGTAAGGACTAGGGGGACTCTGTCACTGTTATGAATAGGGGGAGGGGGAGCAAGGATATCTAGGAGACATGTTTGAGGACCTCATCTATGATGGGAGAGGGGAACCCCCGTTCCCAAAACAATGAGGACATCTCGGATAACCTGGCAAGGAACACCTCATCTTGGGTAGATACAAAATGCTGCAGTAACACTGGAAAGATGGGTCAAGACCCTTCTTCAGTCTGATGTCAGGGGAGTGGGCAGGACAGAGTCAGAGACAGTAAGACTGGTGGGAGAAATGGGAAGGGGGAGGGGATGGAGAAAGAGGGAAAGCAAGGGCTATTCGAAGTTAGAGAAGTCAATGTTCATACCGCTGGGGTGTAAACTACCCAAGTGAAATATGTGCTGTTCCTCCAATATGTGCTGGGCCTCACTCTGACAATGGAGGAGGCCCAGGACAGAAAGGTCAGAATAGGAATGGGAGTTAAAGTGCTGAGCCACCGGGAGATCAGGTTGGTTAAGGCGGACTGAGCAGAAGTGTTCAGCGAAACGATCACCAAGCCTGCGTATGGTCTCGCCGATATACAGAAGTTGACACCTGGAGCAGCGGATACAGTAGATGAGGTTAGAGGAGGTGCACGTGAACCCCTGCCTCATCTGGAAGGACTGTTTGGGTCCTTGGATGGAGTCGAGGGGGGAGGTAAAGGGACAGGTGTTGCATCTCCTGCGGTTGCAGGGGAGAGTGCCTGGGGAGGGGGTGGTTTGGGTGGGAAGGGACGAGTTGACCAGGGACTTTTGGAGGGAATGGTCTCTGCGGAATGCAGAAAGGTGTGGAGATGGGAAGATGTGGCCAGTGGTGGGATCCCGTTGAATGTTGGAGGATTATATGTTGTATATGTTGTATGCGACGGCTGATGGGGTGGAAGGTGAGGACAAGGGGAACTCTGATGGGGGTAGGGGGAGCAAGAGTGGAGCTGCGGGATGTAGAAGAGGCCCTAGTGAGAGCCTCATCTATAGGAAGAGGGGAAGCCCCATTTCCTAAAGAATCAGGACATCTCTGCTGATCTAGTATGAACACAGGTGGACGCAGAAGGTCGACCCTTCCCCACAGGAGGGGCCGTGAGCAGCCCACCCCCGGGTGCAGCTTGCAGCGGGGCAGAAGGACGTGGGGTTTGGGCAGTGACAGGGCTGTGACGGGGTGTGAGGGCTGCCACAGCCGCGGTGAGGGGAGGCGGGGCCGCGGTGAGGGGAGGCGGGGCCGCGTTGAGGGGAGGCGGGGCCGCGGTGAGGGGAGGCGGGGCCGCGTTGAGGGGAGGCGGGGCCGCGATGAGGGGAGGCGGGGCCGCGGTGAGGGGAGGCGGGGCCGCGTTGAGGGGAGGCGGGGCCACGGTGAGGGGAGGCGGGGCCGCGTTGAGGGGAGGCGGGGCCGCGGTGAGGGGAGGCGGGGCCGCGGTGAGGGGAGGCGGGGCCGCGGTGAGGCGGGGCTGCATTGAGGGGAGACGGGGCCGCGGTGAGGGGAGGCGGGGCCGCGGTGAGGGGAGACGGGGCCGCGGTGAGGGAAGGCGGGGCCTCGGTGAGGGGAGGTGGGGCCGCGGTGAGGGAAGGCGAGGCCGCGGTGAGGGGAGGCGGGGCCGCGGTGAGGGGAGGTGGGGCCGCGGCGAGTGGGCCGTGGTGACCAACCTGCCCCGAGCAGTATGGCGGTGAGGGCCGGGAAGCCGTAGCCGGCAGCTAGGTGCAGCGCAGTGTTCCCCTGGAATGTCGGTCGGTCCACCTCCACGCCGGCCTGCAGACACCAACAACAGCACTTTACACTTACTGTTTATAGTCACGTGTACTGAGGTACAGCAAAAAGCTTTTGTTGCGTGCTATCCACTCAGCTGAAAGACAATACATGATTCCAATCGAACCATTTATAGTGTATCGATTCATGATAAGGGAATAAGGTTTCGTGTAAGGCTAGCCCGAGGGTCTCCAAAGAGGTAGATAGTAGTTCAGCACTGCTCTCTGCTTGTGGTGGGATGGTTCAGTTGCCTGATAACAGCTGGGAAGAAACTGTCCCTGAATCTGGAGCTGTGCGTTTGCACACTTCTGTACCTGTTGGAATATCTGAAAGGGGTGTTCCTTGCTCGCTGGCTCCACTTTAGTCCCACTAGCCTCATCCTTTGGCACCCAGTGTGTAGGGAGTGGGTAGAATAGATGATTTAAAAATAATAATAATTTAGAAATACAGCACAGAAACAGGCCCTTCAATCCACCGAGTCCTTGCCGACCAGCGATCCCTGCACACTAACACAAGGGACAATTTACAATTTCACCCAAGCCAATTAACCTCCAAACCTTGGGAGTTTTGGGATTGTGGGAGGAAACCGGAGCACCGTAATCAGGATCAGACCTGGGTCTCTGGTGTTGGAAGGCAGCAGCTCTACCGCTGTGCCACCATGCTGCTTGTTCTGGCGTGTGGTGTTGCAGTGGTGCTGTGGTGAGCAGGTTTGGTCAGCTGATTCACTGGGCATACGGGATGGGCCAGGCTGCAGCACGAGTGGGCAGCGGGCAGCGCGGGCACGTCAATGCCCACAAGGTGAGTGTACCTCTCTACCAGAGCACAAGGTGAATGTACCTGTACCACAAGGTGAGTGTACCTCTACCATAAGGTGAGTGTACCTGTACCACAAGCTGAGTGTACCTGTACCACCAGGTGAGTGCACCTGTGCCAGAGCACACGAGGGTACGTATACCAGAGGACAAGATGAGTGTCCCTGTACAAGGTGAATGTACCTGTACCACAAGCTGAGTCTACCTATACCTGAGCACAAGGTGAGTATACCTGTACCGCAAGGTGAGTATACCTGTACCACAAGGTGAGTGTACCTGTACCACAAGGTGAATGTACTGTATCAGAGCACAAGGTGAGGGTACCTGTACAAGAAGGTGAGTGTACCTGTACTATAAGGTGAGTGTACCTGTACTATAAGTTGAGCGTACCTGTACTATAAAGTGAGTGTACCTGTACTATAAGGTGAGTGTACCTGTACCACAAGGTGAGTGTACCTATACCTGAGCACAAGGTGAGTGTACCTGTACCACAAGGTGTGTACCTATACCTGAGCACAAGGTGAGCGTACCTCTACCAGATGTCCGACTAGCTTCAAGCTCTGGATCTCCACAGCCAGGTGTAGTGGTGTCCGCCCGCTCTTCTGCTCAGCCACGTTGCCATCGGCCCCCTTGCTCAGCAGCAGCTCCACCAAGCCTTCGTTGCGTGCTTTCACCGCCAAGTGTACCGGGTACAGCCCTGTGGAGATCAGGTAAGCGGGGACACTCGGTAAAGCTGTCTGCGATCCATCCCCCACAGGCTCATCTTCAACACAGACATCTCCCCCGCTGGCACAGTGACCGACCACTGCACTGCAAGGCACAGCCACCCACCACCATTTTGTTTCCTATTTAGGGGCACACAGTGGCGCAGCTGGTAGAGCTACTGTCTCACCGCGCCATGGACCTGGGTTTGATTTTGACTTTGGGTGGTGTCTGTGTGGAGCTTGCATGTTTTCCCAGTGATTGCGTGGGTTTTCTCCGGGTGCTCCGGTTTCCTCCCGCATCCCACGGACGTGCAGGTTTGTAGGTTAATTGGCCTCTTTAAATTGCCCCTGCTGGCCAGGATAGTGCTAGTGTATGGGGTGATCATCGGTTGGCACAGACTCAGTGGGCCGAAGGGACCTGACACTGGTAATGAGAGGTAACTTCACCACAGGCAGGCTGGTGGGGACAACATGAACTATCAGCCCACTGGAACCAACCTGCCAGAGGTCATGTTTCCGGACTTGATTTGTCCTGATCTTTTCTTGCTTCCAGAACCCTCTCCCCCAACATCAGTCTGAAGAAGGGTCTCGACCCGAAACGTCACCCGTCCATTCCCTCCAGAGATGCTGCCTGACCCGCTGAGTTACTACAGAACTTAGTGTCTATCTTTGGTATAAACCAGCATCTCTGGTTCCTTACTATTAGTTCTGTTCAATACAGTTTAGTTTATTGTCACGTGTACAGTGAAAAGCCTTTGTTGCGTGCTAACCAGTCAGCGGAAAGACAACACGTGATTACAATCGAGCCGTCCACAGTGTACAGATACATGATAAGGGAGCATGACCGACCATCACAGTCAGGTGAGGTGAGCAGTTTGCTGAGCAGCTGCGGAGTGAGCTCCTGCAGCAACAGGTGCACCATCTGCTCGTCACTCCTGTGCAGAGCAAGATGGAGGATGGAGTTTCCACGGCGATCCAAAATGGCGGCGTCGGCCCCGGCGGTGAGCAGCAACTCCACAATCTTGTACTGCTGGGTGATGACCCCCAGGTGGAGCGGAGTCTGTCGACACAGGAGACACAAGCACCAAACAGTCAGCCACACGCTGCAGCCCACGGAGCAGAGTCTCGATGGCCGTGACCCACCCTACAGAGCTCTAGCCTCCCTCACGGCGGTCCCCTCACAAAGGAGGACCTGGCGTGGGGGGACCATGATGGTGGGGGGGAGGTGGACAAGAGAGGACCTGGCGTTGGGGGGGGGGGGGTCGCAGCGGGGAGGGGAGAACAAAGGGAAAAGCGTACAGGTATGTAGGTAAATTGGCTTGGTAAATGTAAAAATTGTCCCTAGTGTGTGTGGGATAGTGTTAAGATGCGGGGTTCATTGGTTAGTGCGGACCCAGTGGGCCGAAGGGCCTGTTTCCGAGCTGTATCTCTAAACTAAACTAGAAAAAACACAGCATGGGGGGACAGGGCGGGTTTGAGGTGGGAACGGTGGGGGGGGGGGGGGGGGGGGAGGGGTGGGGTGGGGTGGAGAACAAACGAGGGCTAGTTCAGCATACTTTGTCAGCGCCCTTTGCTTACCTTGCGTACACAAAACAAAGAATATCACTGAGACAGTAAAATAGTGAGACGGGAGACGGAGATGGCACAGGGTGGGGTGGGGGAGACGGAGATGGCACAGGGTGGGGTGGGGGAGATGGAGGTGGCACAGGGTGGGGTGGGGGAGACGGAGATGGCACAGGGTGGGGTGGGGGAGATGGAGGTGGCACAGGGTGGGGTGGGGGAGACGGAGATGGCACAGGGTGGGGTGGGGGAGACGGAGATGGCACAGGGTGGGGTGGGGGAGATGGAGGTGGCACAGGGTGGGGTGGGGGAGACGGAGATGGCACAGGGTGGGGTGGGGGAGACGGAGATGGCACAGGGTGGGGTGGGGGAGATGGAGGTGGCACAGGGTGGGGTGGGGGAGATGGAGATGGCACAGGGTGGGGTGGGGGAGATGGAGATGGCACGGGGTGGGGTGGGGGAGATGGAGATGGCACAGGGTGGGGTGGGGGAGATGGAGATGGCACAGGGTGGGGTGGGGGAGATGGAGATGGCACAGGGTGGGGTGGGGGAGATGGAGATGGCACAGGGTGGGGTGGGGGAGATGGAGATGGCACGGGGTGGGGGAGATGGAGATGGCACAGGGTGGGGTGGGGGAGATGGAGATGGCACGGGGTGGGGGAGATGGAGGTGGCACAGGGTGGGGTGGGGGAGATGGAGATGGCACGGGGTGGGGGAGATGGAGGTGGCACAGGGTGGGGTGGGGGAGATGGAGATGGCACGGGGTGGGGGAGATGGAGGTGGCACAGGGTGGGGTGGGGGAGATGGAGATGGCACGGGGTGGGGGAGATGGAGGTGGCACAGGGTGGGGTGGGGGAGATGGAGATGGCACGGGGTGGGGGAGATGGAGGTGGCACAGGGTGGGGTGGGGGAGATGGAGATGGCACGGGGTGGGGGAGATGGAGGTGGCACAGGGTGGGGTGGGGGAGATGGAGATGGCACGGGGTGGGGGAGATGGAGATGGCACGGGGTGGGGGAGATGGAGGTGGCACAGGGTGGGGTGGGGGAGATGGAGATGGCACGGGGTGGGGGAAATGGAGGTGGCACAGGGTGGGGTGGGGGAGATGGAGATGGCACAGGGTGGGGTGGGGGAGATGGAGATGGCACGGGGTGGGGTGGGGGAGATGGAGATGGCACAGGGTGGGGTGGGGGAGATGGAGATGGCACGGGGTGGGGGAGATGGAGGTGGCACAGGGTGGGGGAGATGGAGGTGGCACAGGGTGGGGTGGGAGAGACACAAGGCCTGACACAGGGTGGGGTGGGGGCTGGGTTGAGGCAGGGGTGCACAGAGCTGCTGGGGAGGGGTGACACAGGGCTGGAGGATGGGGTGGGGGGAACGTGGGAGTAGACACAGAGGGGTACACAGAGCCGACGGGGGGTGAGGGGAACTTACCTGGCGCAGGTGGTTGGGCAGGTTGATGATGTTCTGCCAGGGGATGCTGACGATGACCTGGAGAAGATGCTGCACCACCAGTGGCTGCTGGTGGATGACGGCCAGGTGCAGCGACCTGGAGATCAGGGAGAGAGGGGAGGGTTACACAGCGGCCCCAGCCCAGCCCTCACTCCCACATCCTCCCACCCCCCCTCACGACCACTCCCACCAACACCCCCCTCACCCCCTCATGTCCACCCCCAACCCCCACACCCATCCCTCGACCCCATCCCCGCTCCATCGGCTGCTGGTGTATGACGGCCTGGTGCAGGGGGGGAGGGGTTAACAGAGTTGCCCCCACCCTCACTTACGTGTCTCCGTTTTCGTCCTGAACGGCGGTGAGGTGTCGCTGCACCGCCAGGAGCATGCGCACGTCGGCCGTGACGGCGTAGTCCAGCAGTGCCCGCGCGGTCCGCTCCGTGATCTGCAGCGCGCCCATGCCCACCAACACCTCTGTGGGCACAGAGTGACAGCACAATCAGGCACCATGCCAGGGAACCAGCTGGCATCCAAAGATCTACACACCAACATCTCCTGCAAACAAGCTGGGATCTGCACACCAATCCGGACAGGAATGAGCTGGGATCTGATGACCAGCACCTTCTGGGAATGAGCTGGGATCTGATGCCCAGCACCTCCTGGGAATGAGCTGGGATCCAGAGACCAGCACCTCCTGGGAATGAGCTGGGATCTGATGTCCAGCACCTCCTGGGAATGAGCTGGGATCTGATGTCCAGCACCTCCTGGGAATGAGCTGGGATCTGATGTCCAGCACCTCCTGGGATCAAGCTGGGATCTGCACACCAATCCGGAGAGGAATGAGCTGGGATCCAGAGACCAGCACCTCCTGGGAATGAGCTGGGATCCAGAGACCAGCACCTCCTGGGAATGAGCTGGGATCTGATGACCAGTACCTCCTGGGAATGAGCTAGGATCTGATGTCCAGCACATCCAGGAACAAGCTGAGATTAATTCGAACAACAGAGGAAATTGGAGCAGTCACTGGAAGTGTCTTGAGAGCAGTCAGGGTTACCGACGAAGAAGTACTGAAGGTACTGTTGTGTTTGAAGGTAGATAAATTTCCTGGGCCTGATCAGATATATCCGAGGACATTGTGGGAAACTAGAGAGGAAATGTGGGAGCCCTGGTTGAAATTTACGAGTCGTCCTTAAATACAGGAGAGGTGCCGGAAGATTGGAGGGTGGCAAATGTTGTGCCTCTTTTCAAGGAGGGCTGCAGGGAAAATGCTGGGGACTATAGGCCGGTGAGCTTAACATCTGTAGTTGGTAAGTTACTGGAGCGTATTCTGAGGGATAGGTTACACAGGCATTTGGATGGGCAAGGGCTGATTAAGGATAGTCAGCATGGGTTTGTACGTGGGAGGTCGTGTCTCACAAATCTGATTGAGTTTTTTGAAGACGTGACCAAAAAGGTTGATGAGGGCAGAGCTGTAGATGTTGTGTACATGGACTTCAGTAAGGCATTTGACAAGGTTCCGCATGGTAGGCTGCTCTGGAAGGTTAGATCGCCTGGGATCCAAGGAGAGATAGCTGAATGGATAGCAAATTGACTCCATGGAAGGAAGCAGAGGGTGATGGTGGAAGGTTGCTTCTCAGACTGGAGGCCTGTGACTAGTGGTGTGCCTCAGGGTTCGGTGCTGGGCCCGTTACTGTTTGTCATCTACATCAATGATTTGGATGAGAACATACAGGGCAAGATTAGCAACTTTGCTGATGATACAAAAGTGAGTGGTTTTGCAGATAGTGAAGATGGTTGTGAATGATTGCAGCAGGATCTGGATCGATTGGCCAGGTGGGCGGAGGAATGGTTGATGGAATTTAATACAGAGAAGTGTGAGGTGTTGCATTTTGGGACGTCGAACAAGGGCAGGACCTACACAGTAAATGGTGTAGTGTGTAGTGTTGATGAGCAGAGGGATCTAGGAGTACAGGTGCATGGTTCCTTGAAGGTCGAGTCGCAGGTAGATAAGGTGGCCAGAAAGGCTTTTGGCACTTTGGCCTTCATCAGTCAGAGTATTGAGTATAGAAGTTGGGAGGTTATGTTGCAGTTGGATAAGACATTGGCGAGACAGCATTTAGAATATTGTTTTCAGTTCTGGGCACCATGTTATAGAAAAAATAGTGTCAAGCTTGAAAGGGTTCAGAGAAGATTTACGATGATGTTGCCAAGACTAGAGGGTGAGGGCTTTAGGGAGAGGTTGAGTAGCCTGGGTCTCTATTCCATGGAGTGCAGGAGGATGAGGGGAGATCTTATAGAGGTATACAAAACCGTGCCTTCTCTCCATACCCTCTGACACCCGTTCCAATCAAGAATGCATATATCTCTGCCTTAAATATACCCAATTATGGCCTCCACAGCCATCTGTGGTAAAGAATTCCATAGATTCACCACTCTCTGACTAAAGAAATTCCTCATCATCTCCTGCCTAAAAGAAGGTCCTTTAATTCTGAGGTTGTGACCTCTAGTCCAAGACCCTCCCACTAGTGGAAAGATTCTCTGCACATCCACTTTGTCCAAGCCTTTCACTATTCTGCACGTTTCAATGAGATAACGTACAATAAAGCACCATTGAACCATTGACAATGAGCTGCTGGAGGAGGTAGTTGAGGCAGGGACTATCATAACGTTTAAGAAACATTTGGACATTGGTACATGGATAGGACAGGTTTGGAGGGATATGGGCCAAACGCAAGCAGCTGGGACTAGTGTACCTGGGACTAGTGAGCTGGGACACGTTGGCTGGTGTGGGCCAGTTGGGATGAAGGGGCTGTTTCCACGCTGTATCACTCTATCAATCTATTCTTTGACTCTGGCAGAACCGACACAGAGGTGACACCTCCCCCGCTCCCAGCTCACGTACCGTGATGTGCCAGCTGGTCACTGGGCAGTGCCGCATCGTCAGTGGTCTGCAGGCCCTGTCCTGGGGAGCACTCTGGTGTCTGGTCTGGGGCAACGTGCGGGCATTCTTGCTCCTCGCCCATCTCCGTCGCCTGTCCGCCCATCTCCATCGCTCCCGGCGTAACGCCACCATGTTGCATCCCCTGCTGGCCTGCCCACAGCGCACCAGCAAAGCTGTTCTGGTAGCCGAGGAAACTAAAGCCTGCAACAAGGCAGCAATGTTCCACACAGTCATGGCCAACAGCAGACAGAGCTTCTACACGCCCCGCAACCCTCTCTCTCCGACCCCCCACACACCCACCCCTCCCTCCACCCCCTCCCTCTGGGGTGGGGACATCTAGCACCCCAAACACCAGCACCTCTCCCGCGGCAAGATCACACTCCCCCTCCCCTCCCCACCCCACCCCGGCTTCACAAACACCCCTGCCCACCCACAGCACCACTTCTGCCCGCCCCCACCACTCCTCACCCAACTCCAGCTCCAACACACAGCACACCGCACCTGCCTGCCACCCACCAAAGGGCAAGGCCTTCACCTACTGCCCCAGAGTGGAAGGTAAGGCTCAGCGCCATCCCCCCACCCCCTCCACTCTGGCCCACACCCCCTCCCACCCCCCACCCCCTCCCCTCACCCGTCACCCCCCTCCCCTCACCCCAAACCCCCCCCTCCCCTCCCTCTGCCCACCCCTTCCCCTCACCCCCTCCCTCTGCCCCACCCCCTCCCCACACCCCCATCCCCTCCCCACACCCCCATCCCCTCCCCACACCCCCACCCTCCGCCCCACCCTCTCCCTCCGGCCCACCCCACCCCTCCATCCCATCCCCTCCCCCCACCCCACCCCCTCACCCCAAACCCCACCCAGTCGCTCAGGGGGACACCGTGTTCCGCAGCTGGGGTCAATGCCCAGGGCTTACCCGCTGCTCCTGCCCCCGCTCCTCCTCCGCCTCCCATCCCTGGCGGCGGTCCCGAGGGACCACCTCCGCCAAAGTGATCGGAGAAATGCGGCAGCCTCTTCTGTCTCTTGCGATTCACTTCTTCCCTGTCTGTCAGAAAGAGGAGGAGGGCAGGGAGTTATCGCATGCACACACCTCCAGCTCCAGAGACACCTCCAGATCCAGAGACACCTCCAGATCCAGAGACACCTCCAGCTCCAGAGACACCTCCAGATCCAGAGACACCTCCAGCTCCAGAGACACCTCCAGCTCCAGAGACACCTCCTGGTCCAGAGACACCTCCAGATCCAGAGACACCTCCAGCTCCAGAGACACCTCCAGCTCCAGAGACACCTCCAGCTCCAGAGACACCTCCAGCTCCAGGGACACCTCCAGATCCAGGGACACCTCCAGCTCCAGGGACACCTCCAGATTCAGGGACACCTCCAGATCCAGGGACTTTATTCCCTGTTGCACAGGGGGATGAGGGGTGATCTTACAGAGGTGTACAAGATCATGAGGAATAGATTGAGTAGGTGGTGGAGTCTCTTGTCCAGAGTAGGTTAATTGAGGTCGTGCAGCAGTAGAGTTGGGGAGTGGGGCGGGTGGGGCCATGCGGAGGGTGGGGCCATGCGGAGGGTGGGGCCGTGGGGAGGGTAGGGTGGTGGGGAGGGGTGGGGCGGTGGGTGGGGCAGGTGGGGTGGGTGGGGCCGTGCGGAGGGGGGGGCCGTGGGGGGGTGGAGTGGTGGGGAGGGGTGGGGCGGTGGGGGGTGGGGCGGTGGGGCGGTGGGGGGGTGGGGCGGGGCGGTGGGGGGGAGGGGCGGGGCGATGGGGGGGGGCGGTGGGGGGGTGGGGCGATGGGGGGGTGGGGCGATGGGGGGGTGGGGCGATGGGTGGGGTGGGGCGATGGGGGGGGCAGTGGGACTGCGGCTCTGGGGCGGTGAGGGGGGTGTGGCGGTGGAAGGGGGTGGGGCGATGGGGGGGGTGGGGCGATGGAGGGGTGGGGCGGGTGGGGAGGGGTGGGGCTCTGGGGCGGTGGCGGGGGATGGCGCTGAGCCTTACCTTCCACTCTGGGGCAGTAGGTGAAGGCCTTGGCCTCACTCGTCTCCCCGTCCTTCCTGCGTCTCAGCTGCACGAACACTGTGATGGGCCGCTCGATGTCGATGTCCCGGTATCGCGGAGTCCGGAAAACAATGGCAAACTGAGGAGAGAGAAGGGCTGCAGTGAGGGAGACACATGGACGGGGCGGCAGTACTGCCACAGGTCACCAGGGGGCACCATCTGCCGCAGGGTGGAAGATGCATCTTCACAACCACTCAGATAATTAGTTTAGTTTAGAGATGCAGCGCGGAAACAGGCCCTTTGGCCCATCGAGTCCGCACTGACCAGTGATGCCCGTACACTAACACTATCCTACACACACTGGGGACAATTTACAATGATACCAAGCCAATCAACATATAACATATAACACATATAACAACTACAGCATGGAAACAGGCCTGTCCGGCCCTACCAGTCCACGCCGACCATTCTCCCTGACCTAGTCTCATCTACCTGCACTCAGACCATAACCCTCCAATCCCCTCCTATCCATATACCTATCCAATTTACTCTTAAATAATAAAATCGAGCCAGCCTCCACCACTTCCACCGGAAGCCCATTCCATACAGCCACAACCCTCTGAGTAAAGAAGTTCCCCCTCATGTTACCCCTAAACCTTTGTCCCTCAATTCTGAAGCTATGTCCCCTTGTTGGAATCGTCCCAACTCTCAAAGGGAAAAGCCTACCCACGTCAACTCTGTCCGTCCCTCTCAAAATTTTAAAAACCTCTATCAAGTCCCCCCTCAACCTTCTACGCTCCAAAGAATAAAGACCCAACCTATTCAACCTCTCTCTGTAGCCTAAGTGCTGAAACCCAGGCAACATTCTAGTAAATCTCCTCTGTACCCTCTCCATTTTGTCGACATCCTTCCTATAATTTGGCGACCAGAACTGCACACCATACTCCAGATTCGGCCTCAACAATGCCCTGTACAATTTCAACATTACATCCCAACTTCTATACTCGATGCTCTGATTTATAAAGGCAAGCATACCAAACGCCTTCTTCACCACCCTATCCACATGAGATTCCACCTTCAGGGAACAATGCACAGTTATTCCCAGATCCCTCTGTTCCACTGCATTCCTCAATTCCCTACCATTTACCCTGTACGTCCTATTTTGATTTGTCCTACCAAAATGCAGCACCTCACACTTATCAGCATTAAACTCCATCTGCCATCTTTCAGCCCACCCTTCCAAAAGGCCCAAGTCTCTCTGTAGACTTTGAAAATCTACCTCACTATCAACTACTCCACCTATCTTAGTATCATCTGCATATTTACTAATCCAATTTGCCACACCATCATCCAGATCATTAATGTAAATGACAAACAACAGTGGACCCAACACAGATCCTTGGGGCACTCCACTAGACACTGGCCTCCAACCTGACATACAATTGTCAACCATTACCCTCTGGTATCTCCCATTCAGCCATTGTTGAATCCATCTTGCAACCTCACTATTAATACCCAACGATTTAACCTTCTTAATCAACCTTCCATGTGGAACCTTGTCAAATGCCTTACTGAAGTCCATATAGACAACATCCACAGCCTTGCCCTTATCAATTTCCCTGGTAACCTCTTCAAAAAATTCAAGAAGATTAGTCAAACATGACCTTCCAGGCACAAATCCATGTTGACTGTTTCTAATCAGGCCTTGATTATCCAAATAATTATATATATTGTCCCTAAGTATCTTTTCCATTAATTTTCCCACCACAGACGTCAAACTAATAGGTCTATAATTGCTAGGTTTACTTTTAGAACCTTTTTTAAACAAAGGCACAACATGCGCAATGCGCCAATCTTCCGGCACCATCCCTGTTTCTAATGACGTTTGAAATATTTCCGTCATAGCCCCTGCTATTTCTGCACTAACTTCCCTCAATGTCCTAGGGAATATCCTATCAGGACCTGGAGACTTATCCACTTTTATATTCTTCAAAAGTGTCCGTACCTCCTCTTCTTTAATCCTCCTAATTTCCATCACTACTCTACTTGTTTCGCTTACCTCACATAATTCAATATCCTTCTCCTCGGTAAATACCGAAGAAAAGAAATTGTTTAATATCTCCCCCATTTCTTCCGGCTCAGCACATAGCTGTCCACTCTGACTCTCTAATGGACCAATTTTATCCCTCACTGTCCTTTTGCTATTGACATATCTGGAGAACCCCTTGGGGTTTACTTTTACATTACTTGCCAAAGCAGCCTCATATCTTTTTTTCGCTTTTCTAATTTCCTTTTTAAGATTCCTTTTACATTCTTTATATTCCTCAAAAACCTCATTTACTCCCTGCCGCTTATATTTATTGTATATCTCCCTCTTTTTCCGAACCAAGTGTCCAATTTCCCTGGAAAACCACGGCCCTTTCAAATTATTATTCTTTCCTTTCCACCGAACAGGGACATAAAGACTCTGTACTCTCAAATTTCACCTTTAAATATCCTCCATTTCTCTATTATATCCTTTTCATAAAACAACAATTTCCATTTCACTCCTTTTAAATCCTTTCTCATCTCCTCAAAATTAGCCTTTCTCCAATCCAAAATCTCAACCCTTGGTCCAGATTTGACCTTCTCCATAATGATATTGAAACTAATGGCATTATGATCACTAGACCCAAAGTGCTCCTCAACACATACCTCCGTCACCTGACCCATCTCATTTCCTAACAGGAGGTCCAACACTGCCCCTTCTCTGGTAGGCACCTCTACGTATTGCTGCAAAAAACTATCCTGCACACATTTTACAAACTCCAAACCATCCAGCCCTTTAACAGAATGTGATTCCCAGTCTATATACGGAAAATTGAAATCACCCACAATCACCACTCTGTGCTTACTACTAATATCTGCTATCTCCTTACATATTTGCTCTTCCAATTCTCGTTCCCTATTTGGCGGTCTATAATACACCCCTATAAGTGTTGCTAAACCTTTCTCATTTCTGAGTTCCACCCAAACAGCCTCCTTAATCGAGCCTTCTAGTCTGTCCTGCCTATAAACCTATAGACTAGTCTGTTCTAGTCTATAAACCTGTACACCTTTGGAGTGTGGGAGGAAATCAAAGCACCCGGAGAAAACCCACGCAGTCACGGGGAGAACGTACAAACTCCGTACAGACAGCACCCTTGGTTGGGATCGAACCTGTGTCTCTGGCGCTGTGAGACAGCAACTCTACTGCTGCACAACCTCAATTCACCTATTCTGGACAAGAGACTCCACCACCTACTCAATCTATTCCTCATGATCTTGTACACCTCTGTAAGATCACCCTCATCCCCCTGTGCAACAGGGAATAAAGTCCGAGCGTACACATTCCTACACAGACCTTTCTGTCCTCACTCAGTCTCCTCCATTGTCAGACTGAGGCTAAATGCAAATTGGAGGAACAGAATCTCATATTTTGCTTGGGCAACTTCTAGTCCAGTTGTATGAATATTGATTTCTCTCACTTTAGGTAGCCCCAGCATTCCTTCTCTCTCTATCCCTCCCCCACCCAAGTCACACTAGCTTCTCATTTTCACCTGACAGCCTGTTTCCTTTATCATCCTCACATCTTTCATTCATTGTTCTTTATCTCTCCACATCACCGTCTAAATCTCTCGTTTTGCTTATCCCTAACCAGTCTGAAGAAGGGTCTCGCCACGTAACGTCACCCATTCCTTCTCTCCAGAGATGCTGCCTGTCCCGCTGAGTTACTCCAGCTTTTTGTGTCTATCCGAGCCTATTCAACCTCTTCTTGTAGCTCCGGCCCTCGAGTCCTAGCAACATTCTCGTAAATCTTCTCTGCACTCTTTCCAGCTTGACAACATCTGTCCACTAACATGATGCTTAGCACTGAATACAATACTGTAAATGTGGCCTCACCAACGTCTTATATAACTGCAAGATGACATCCCAACTTCTATACTCAGTATAGTCAGGACCTCACTATCTACCTGTGACTCCACCTTCAAGGATCGCTGGTCAATGCGGACTCGGTGGGCCAAAGGACCTGTTTCCACGCTGTGTCGCTAAACTAAACTAAACAAAAAATAGCGATGTGGAATGTACAAAGAATGGGGGAACCATCTTCAATAGGAGATTGGTTGCGATTAGGAAACATAGACATTCATTGACCTGTGGATATAGAGACCGCAGAATAGAGAGGTGAGACACACAATGCTGGAGTAACTCAGCGGGTCAGACAGCATCTCTGGAGAGAAGGAGTGGGTGACGTTTCCGGTTGAGACCCTTCTCAGACATAGGGTAGATGCACAGTCTCGTGCCCAGAGTAGGGGAATCAAGAACCAGAGGACATAGGTTTAAGGTGAGGGGGAAAAGATTTAATAGGAGCCTGAAAGGCAACAATTTTTTTTTAACATGAAGAGAGGTGGGGGAATGGAACAAGCTGCCGGAGGAGATGGTTGAGGCAGGGACTATCGCAACGATTAAGAAACATTGGGACAGGTGCTTGGATGGGACAGGTTTAGAGTGATAGGGACCAAATGCAGGCATGTGGGACTAGTGTAGATGGGGCATGTTGGCCGGTGTGTGCAGGTCGGACCTGTTTCCACGCTGCATCACTCTATGACGTGGATGGGAACAATGAGAAGTGTTGCACTGTGAAGCATGGAGACATGCTCTCTTCCCACCGCACTACTGGTGTTTGTAGAAGCGTGGCCAGGACAGGGCAGCACGGCACACTCTCACAGTGCCTGGCATCGAGGGCTCAGTGAGGTGGGTACAAGCGGCAAGTGTTACCTGTCGGTGCACGTCCGTGGGACCAAAGTCTCCGTACGCCTCCCACCCGCGTTCATCGTCCTCATAGAAGCGGATCTGGATGTCATCTGCAAAGCAACAAGAGCCGCTAACACAGAGCTAATGCAAACTCAACATGAAGGCCAGCACATGTCAGGCACTAGGGCAGCACGGTGGCACAGCAGTAGAGTTGCTGCCTCACAGCGCCAGAGACCCGGGTTCCATGCTGACTACGGGTGCTGTCTGTACGGAGTTTGTACCTTCTCCCCGTGACCGCGTGGGTTTTCTCCGGGAGCTCTGGTTTCCTCCCACACTCCAAAGATGTACAGGTTTGTAGGTTAACTGACTTTGGTAAAAATTGTAAATTGTCCCTAGTGCACTGGTTGCTGTGGGCCCTGTGGGCTGAAGGGCATGCTTCCATCTGTGTCTCTGGTCTACAGTAAGGTTGGGATTGGGGACCAAATATCTGAGGTTACGAGGGCTGTCAGGACAGATATACTGCTGATGTTCCACCAATCGGTGGTTGCCAGTGCCATCTTCCATCTGGGCCAAACGTGGGCAGGTGGGACTCGTGCAGATGCGGCATGCTGGTCGGCATGGACAAGTTGGGCTTCTCATGGTACAAACCAATGAGCAACCCTTTGGTGCCTTGCAGCATCCTGACCCAAAACTGGCCATCTCTCTCCTCCACAGATGCTGCTCAGCTTGCTGAGTTCCTCCAGCAGTTTGGTTGTTACTCCTGAGTCTAGCACCTGTAGTCTTGTGTCTCGGCAGTTGCCTTTAAACACATCTTTCCTTAACTACCAGAGCACTGCAATCCTTAATTACAATCCCGGCGATGATTGGGTTAACGTACGATGAGCGTTTGACGATCCTGGCCTGGAGTTTATAAGGATGAGGGGGACCACACTGAAACTTATTTAATTATGAAAGGCCTGGATAGAGTGGATGTGGAGAGGATGTTTTCACTAGTGGGAGAGTCTTGGACCAGAGGGCACAGCCTTAGAATTAAAGGACGTACCTTTAGAAAGGAGATGAGGAGGAATTTCTTTAGTCAGAGGGCAGTGAATCTGTGGAATTCATTGCCACAGACGGCTGTGGAAACAATAGACAATAGGTGCAGTAGTAGGCCATTCGGCCCTTCGAGCCAGCTATTCACCGTGATCATGGCTGATCATCCACAATCAGTACCCCATTCCTGCCTAATCCAAGTCATTGGGTATTTTAAAGCAAAGTTTGACAGGTTCTTGATTAGTACGGGTGTCAAAGGTTACAGGGAGAAGGCAGGAGAATGGGGTTGAGCGGGAAAAAGTAGATCAGCCATGATTGAATGGTGGAGGAGACTCGATGGGCAGAATGGCCTAATTCTGCTCCGACTGTATGTCTTGTGCTCTTATAAGCACAGCTCTACCCAGCTCACCATAGCCCTGTACATGTGTGGCAGCACTCCTACGTAGGTCACGGGGAGAACGTACAAACTCCGTACAGACAGCACCCGTAGTTGGGATCGAACCCAGGTCTCCGGCGCTGCATTCGCTGTAAGGGAGCAACTCTACCGCTGCACCACCGCGCCACCCTTACATAATTTCCCATCACCAGCAGAAGCAGCAGACCCGTGGGTGGGGAGCAGCCATCTTGGGGCGCACCGACCTTGGGGACCTGCAGCCCTACTGAAGCACGAGCTCACTTCCCCCCCCCCCCCCCCCCCCCCCCAGCAAGCAGTGAGCAGCACCCTCACCTTTCTGGACTTTGTCACACAGGAGGTAGATCTCGTCTCCACCCAGCACACTGCCCGATGTCTTGTCCATCCTGACGATCTTCAGGTTGGAAGCGTTTGGTGCCTCTGTCAGACACACAAGATCAAACATTTAAAATATCAACAAGAACAACACAATCAAGTGCAATCTACAAAAGCATTTGCTGTTACTTTGGAAATAAGGTGACTGGCGACACGGTGGCCAGCGGTAGAGATCCTGCCTTACAGCGCCGGAGACCCGGGTTCCATCCCCACTACGGGTGCTGTCTGTACAGAGTTTGTATGTTCTCCTTGTGATCTGCGTGGCTTTACTCCGAGATCTTCGGTTTCCTCCCACACTCCAAAGACCTACAGGTTTATAGATTAATTGGCTTGGTATGTGTAAATTGGCCCTAGTGTGTGTTGGATAGTGTTAATATGCGGGGATTGCAGACTCGGTGGGACAAAGCTGTATCTCTCCACTAAACTAAACCAAACGTTACCGTTAATTAGCAATGGATCGTTAACACATTGTGCTCTCACAAGTAGCAAATGAAAATTAATGAACGATTCAGAGTTGTGCAGTTGTAGAGATGCATCACAGAAACGAGCATTTTATTGACCATGAACCACCCATTTACATTACAACGCTAGAGACCCCGGTTCGATCCTGACTACAGGAGCTGTCTGTACGGAGTTTGTACGTTATCCCTGTGACTGCGTGGGTTTTCTCCGGGTGCTCCGGTTTCCTCCCACACTCCAAAGATGTACAGGTTTGTAGGTTAATTGGCTTCAGTAAAATTGTAAATAGTCCCTAGTGTGTGCAGGGTAGTGTTAGTGTGCAGGGTAGTGTTAGTGTGCAGGGTAGTGTTAGTGTGCAGGGTAGTGTTAGTGTGCAGGGTAGTGTTAGTGTGCAGGGTAGTGTTAGTGTGCAGGGTAGTGTTAGTGTGCAGGGTAGTGTTAGTGTGCAGGGTAGTGTTAGTGTGCAGGGTAGTGTTAGTGTGTAGGTGGGGGCCAAAGGGCCTTTTTCCACGCTGGCTATCTAAACTAAACTAAAAAGTTAAGTCAACCAATGTATCCCGCAAGTGATTGATGAGCCAGGGGAGGGGAGGGGAGGGGGAGGGGAGGGGAGGGGAGGGGGAGGGGAGGGGGAGGGGAGGGGAGGGGAGGGGAGGGCATTGCTGCACAAACACAGGCAGTGATGTCACGTAACCCTCTCTCTCCGTCTCCCCCACCCTCGTTCTCACACTCCTTTCACTGTCCTGATTAATTTTACTGTTTGTTTGCTTCGTTGTCACCTTCTCCTCAGCCAACAATGAGCCATTGTACATTTCCTTGACCAACGTCTGCTTTGAGGTGTCCTTTTCACGCCTTACACATCCATATCTCTAGTTTCCCTCTCCCCTCTGACACATTGCTTTGGTGGCACGGTGGCCCAGCGGTAGAGTTGCTGCCGTACAGCGGGTTCCATCCTGACTACGGATATTGTCTGTCCGGAGTTTGTACGTTCTCCCCGTGACCTGCGTGGGTTTTCTCCGGGCGCTCCGGTTTCCACCCACATTCCAAAAGTGCAGGTTTGTAGGCTAATTGGCTTCAGTAAAATTGTAAATTGTGCCTAGTGTGCGTAGGGTAGTGTCAGTGTGTGGGGATCGCTGGTCAGTGCGGGATCGGTGGGCCGAAGGGCCGAAGGACCTGTTTCCGCGCGGTATCTCTAAACTAAACTAAAGATGAGGAGGTTGAGCAAGTGCACCTCACTGCCTCCTCGCCCAGTGTCGGCCTCATCAGTTTCGACACTGTGCTACGAGTCCCCACCACTGACAGTGTCAGCTTCCAGTACAAAGTACAAACCTGGCCACAAAACCCCGAAGCAGGCCGGGGAATGTTCCATGACTCATCACCAGTCACTGCCAGAAGCAGCAAAAAAAAAATTCCCCGTCATCTCTTTATTCCTTTTCTCACGATCAGCCACAACCTTACCCATCCTTGCCCAAGACCAAGCTTTGGCGCAGCTGTAGAGTTGCTGCCTCACAGCGCCAGGGTCCTGGGTTCGATCCCGACTACGGCCGCTGTCTGTATGGAGTTTGTCCGTTCTCCCCGTGACCTGCGTGGGTTTTCTCTGGGATCTCCGGTTTCCTCCCACACTCCAAAGACGTACAGGTTTGCAGGTTAATTGGCTTGGTATAATTGTAAGTTGTTCCTAGTTTGTAGGATAGCATTAGTATGCAGGGATCGCTGGTTGGTGTGGACTCAGTGGGCCGAAGGGCCTATTTCTGCGCTGCATCTCTAAACTTAACTAAACTACGAGCAATGGCTTTGTGGGCAAGTCTGCAGGTGATACAAAGGTGGAGGGGCAGGTGGTGTAGAGAAAGCAGGGACTCTGCAGAAGGACCTGGACAGGTTGGGAGAGTGGGCAGAGAAGTGGCAGAAGGAATATCGTGCAGCAAAGTGTATGGTCATGCATTTTATAATAGGGAATAAAGGCCTGGACTATTTTCAGAAATTGGAAGTGCAAATGGACTTGGGCTGTATCTCTAAACTAACCGGGAGTTCCTTCCCCTCATCAACACATTTGCTGTTTACTCCAACGCTGTCTTTTACCAACAATACCATCATTGTACAAGAATGATCCCAGGAATGAATGATGAGCGTTTGACTCATGCTGTACTCGCTGGAGTTTAGAAGGATGAGGGGGGACCTCATTGAAATTTACTGAATAGTGAAAGGCACTTTTAAAATGGAAATGAGGAGGAATTTCTTTAGTCAGAGGGCGGTGAATCTGTGGAATTCTTTGCTACAGATGGCTATGGAGGCCATGACAGTTGATATTTTTAAGGCAGAGATAGATAGATAGATACATAGATAGATAGATAGGTGCGGGTGTCAGAGGTTGTGGGGAGAAGGCAGGAGAATGGGGTTGAGAGGGAAAGATAGATCAGCCATGATTGAATGGCGGGGTAGACTTGATGGGCTGAATGGCCTAAATCTGCTCCTTGAACTAATTAATATTGGACAAAAAACGGGTAACAACAAGTCAGACTTCAGGAGGGAAGTCAATAGGTTCAGGGTGGAAGCAGGCTGCTGGGTCCACCATGTCCGCACTGACCAGTGACCATCCATATACCAGCACAATTCACACTAGCGACAATTTACAGAAGCCACTTAGCCGACAAACCTGCACGTCTTTGCAGTGTGAATGGAAACAGGAGCACCCGGAGGGAACCCACGCAAGTCACGGGGAAACCTTGCAAACTCGGTAGAGACAGCGCCCATAGCCAGGATCAAAGCCGGGTCTCTGGCGCTGTGAGGCAGCAGGCGACTCCGCCCTAAACAGTCTTACTCTCAACATTCGCAAGACCAAGGAGCTGAGTGATGACTTTATGAAGGGAAAGCAGAGGGACCCTCACCTGACTACATCAACGGAACAGCAGTGGCTTCAGGTTCTGGGTGTGCATGTCCTGTTGATCTGTCCTGACCCCAGCACATTGATGCAATTGCACACTAATGCTCACCAACCTCCACAGAGCTTTGGCAACGGTTCAATGGTTCTTTGCTGTCACATGTACCAATAGACAATAGACAATAGGTGCAGGAGGAGGCCATCTGGTCCTTCGAGCCAGCACCACCATTCAATGTGATCATGGCTGATCATTCACAATCAGGGTCTCAATCTGAAGAAGGGTCTCGACCTGAAACGTCACCCATTCCTTCTCTCCCGAGATGCTGCCTGACCTGCTGAGTTACTCCAGCATTTTGTGAATAAATACATTCTCAATCAGTACCCCGTTCCTGCCTTCTCCCCATACCCCCTGACTCCACTATCCTTAAGGGCTCTATCTAGCTCTCTCTTGAATGCAAGGTACAGTGAAATTCCTTTTTTGCAAATAATTCATTAAAAGCACAATCATACTTAATGGCGGCACGGTAGAGTTGCTGCGGTAGAGTTGCTGCGGTAGAGTTGCTGCGGTAGAGTTGCTGCGGTAGAGTTGCTGCCTTACGAGGTTCGATCCTGACTACGGGTGCTGTCTGTGCTGACTGTGACCGTGTGCGTTTCCCCCAAATGCTCCGGTTTCCTCCCACATTCCAAAGACGTACAGCTTTGTTGGTTCATTGGCTTTGGTAAAATTGTAAATTGTCCCTAGTGTGTGGGATAGTATATGGGCATCGCTGGTCAGTGCGGACTCGATGGGCTGAAGGGCCTATTTCCGTACTGTATCTCTAAACTAAACTATGAGCAATTGCTTTGTGGGCACGTTTACAGGTGATGCAAAGACAGGTGGAGGGGCAGGTAGTGTGGAGAAAGCAGGGATTCTGCAGAAGGACTTGGACAGGTTGGGAGAGTGGGCAGAGAAGTGGCAGATAGAATATAGTGTCACAAAGTGTATGGTCATGCATTTTCTAATAAGGAATAAAGATGTAGACTATTTTGCAAGTGGGGAGAGGATTCAGAAATTGGAAGTGCAAATGAACTTGGGAATGCTGGTGCTGGATTGCCATAAGGTTCACTTGCAGGTTGAGTGGGCAGTGAGGAAGGCAAATGCAATGTCAGCATTCATTTCCAGAGGACTGGAAGGTACTGGTCAGACCACAATTGGAGTATTGTGAGCAGTTTTGGGCCCCATATCTGAGTGAAGGATGTGCTGCCGTTGGAGATGCTTGGTGCTGTACAACTTGACTGCCACTGAATTCCATTTCAATGCAGACAGTCTTACAACACAGTGACTTTCTAGCCCATCCTGACCAACAAGTAGCCACTATACTAGTTCCGAAGATAGACACAAAAAGCTGGAGTAACTCAGTGGGTCAGGCAGCATCTCTGGAGAAAAGGAATAGGTGAGACCCTTCATCAGTCTGAGAGTCAGGAGAGGAACACAAGGTAAATGGAACAAATGAATGAAAGATATGCAAGAAGTAAGGATGATGAAGGTTAGGTGGAGCCCACAATGGTCCATTGTTGGCTGTGGGGTAGGTGGTAACGTTATACAGACAGTGAGTGGTTCCACCAGCCATCATTCGGTCTGTTGACTTGAGTGGTTAATTCTCAGGTGGAGGAGGAGCAATGTGTAAATAGATGTGCTGATTCCACTCGTTTAGTTTAGAGACACTGTGTGGAAACAGGCCCTTCAGCCCTCTGAGTCATCATCATATCATATATATACAGCCGGAAACAGGCCTTTTCGGCCCACCAAGTCCGTGCCGCCCAGCGATCCCCGTACATTAACACTATCCTACACCCACTAAGGACAATTTTTACATTTACCCAGCCAATTAACCTACATACCTGTACGTCTTTGGAGTGTGGGAGGAAACCGAAGATCTCGGAGAAAACCCACGCAGGTCACGGGGAGAACGTACGAACTCCTTACAGTGCAGCACCCGTAGTCAGGATCGAACCTGAGTCTCCGGCGCTGCATTCGCTGTAAAGTAGCAACTCTACCGCTGCGCTACCGTGCCGCCCAGCGATCCCCGCACACTCACACTTTCCTACACACTGGGGACAGTTTACAATCTTTTACCAAAGCCAATTAACCTACAAACCTGCACGTCTTTGGCGTGTGGGAGGAAACCGGAGCACCCTGAGTAAACCCACGTGGTCACGGGGAGAACGTGCAAACTCCGTACAGACAGCACCCGTAGTCAGGATTGAACCCGGGTCTCTGGCGCTGTGAGGCAGCAACTCTACCGCTGCACCACACGTGGTGACTTACTGCTGTCGAAGATGGGGTCGGAGATGACGGGTGGGAGGGGCAGGGTGTACATGCCCTGGCTGTCCGGGAGGAAGGCGGTGAAACGCAGCCTGACCACGCTCAGGTCCATCTCCTTGGCCAGCTGCTCAGACTCCTGCTTCAGGTTCTGCTGCTCCTGCCCTGAGGGAGGGGGGAGAGGAGAGGAGAGTCAGTGACCAAACCCACCTTCACTGCCCGCTCCACACCTACCCACCCCAACACGCCCCTTGGCCCACCGACCAGCGATCCCCGCACACCAACACTATCCTACACACACTAGGGACAATTTTCATTTAAATCTCTGGAGTGTGGGAGGAAACCAGAGCCCCCGGAGAAAACCCACGCAGGTCACGGGGAGAACGCACCCACCCGTCCGCCTTGCCCGCCAACTAACATCACGTACCTCACTAAACCCTGCACGTAGCTGATACATCATTACATCTCCATCTACACCTCACGCTGCCTCGGCAAGGCCAGCAACATAATCCAGGACCAGTCTCACCCCGGCCACTCCCTCTTCTCCCCTCTCCCATCAGGCAAGAGGTACAGAAGTGTGAAAACGCACACCTCCAGATTCAGGGACAGTTTCTTCTCAGCTGTTATCAGACAACTGAACCATCCTCTCACCAACTAGAGAGCGGTCCTGACAACCCACCTACCTCATTGGAGACCATCGGACAATTTTTAATCAGACTTCACTTGACTTTATCTTGCACTAAACGTTATTCTCTTTATCCTGTATCTACACTGTGGACGGCTTGATTGTGATCACGTACAGTCTATCCGCTGACTGGTTAGCACGCAACAACAACCTCGGTAAACGTGACCATAATAATAATAAACTAATAAACTGGAGCACCCTGCAGTGTTTAATGATCTGATTGGGTAATCTGGAGCTTCATTTCAAACTGATATTTCCAATGCTTAAGACAATAAATGCAGGCTGTTTAACAAATGATATGGGGTGATCAAGAGAAAGGCCATTCAGCCCAGCTTGTTACTTGCCCTTTGTGGCGATGCTGATCTGGGCTTGTATCAGAGTCGCTGCCTGACAACACACACACACTCACACACACAGACACACGCCGCTCACACACGCCGCTCACACACGCCGCACACACACGCCGCACACACACGCCGCACACACACGCCGCACACACACGCCGCACACACACTCACACACGCCGCACACACACGCCGCACACACACGCCGCACACACACGCCGCACACACACGCCGCTCACACACGCCGCACACACACTCACACACGCCGCACACACACACCGCACACACACGCCGCTCACACACGCCGCACACACACTCACACACGCCGCACACACACTCACACACGCCGCACACACACTCACACACGCCGCACACATACGCCGCTCACACACACACACCGCACACACACGCCGCACACACACTCCGCACACACACTCCGCACACACACACGCCGCACACACACGCCGCACACACACGCCGCACACACACACACTCACACACGCCGCACACACACACACTTCATTTCAAATGCCCAAACTGATATTTCCAATGCTTAAAGCAATAAATGCAGGCAGTTTAACAAATGATATGGGGTGATCAAGAGAAAGGCCATTCAGCCCAGCTTGTTACTTGCCCTTTGTGGCGATGCTGATCTGGGCTTGTATCAGAGTCGCTGCCTGACAACACACACACTCACACACACAGACACACAGACATGGTCTGGACAGTGCAGGAGGACGGCCATTTGGAACAAATAAACACTTCCATGATCAGAGTGCATACATTTAGTCAATTATTTGATCCCATTCCACAATCAGTTTAGTTTAGTTTGGAGATACAGTGAGCAAACAGGCCCTCCAGCCCTGCACTGAATCCACACCGACCAGTGATCCCCGCACACTTGTTCTATCCTACACACTAGGGACAATTTACAGAAGCCAATTAACCTACACGTCTTTGGGATGTGGGAGGAAACCGGAGCACCCGGAGAAAGCTCATATGGTTGTGGCAGAACGTACAAACTGTACAGACAGCACCCATAGTCAGGATCGAACCCGGGTCTCTGGCACTGTGAGGCAGCAACTCTACCGCTGTGCCACCGTGCCGCCCATAACCGATGTGCTGACGTACTCCAGTCTCAGTGCAGATACGTTCACCATGAACAGCAAACCCACAGCAGAGCACGGCAGGCAGGGCAAGGGCAGAGGTCTGGTCAGTGCGGGACTGGGCACTGTGCATGCCAGTGGACTGGGCACAGGGCATTGGACACTGGACATGCCAGTGGACTGGGCATTGGGCACTGGACATGCCAGTGGACTGGGCACTGGGCATTGGGCACTGGTCATGCCAGTGGACTGGGCACTGGGCACTGCGTGCCGGGCATGCCATTGGGCTAGGTGGGCTGAAGGGCCTGTTTCCATGCTGGAACATTCCAGTGAACTCACCTGACAGCAGGGACTTGCTGAGAAAGTCCTGAGAGCTCAGATGGTTCTTCTGGTACAGTTCGTTAAATAGCCGGTCCTGTAGAACCTCCGGAACATTCTTCTTTGTGACGTGGAGAATGCCCAGGTTAGTAAACCTGGTGATGGAGAACACAGTGCATTAGCCCCTGGTACTACTGCCCAGCTAACTCTCCCCACACACGCACACACGCGCACAGGCACGCACATACACGCGTACACACGCACAAACACGCGCACAGGCACGCACACACATAAACGCACACGCACACATGCGTACACACACACACACGTACATGTACACGCACACACGTGTGCACGCACACACACGCGTACACGCACACATGTGTACACGCAGGTGCATACAAACTCACAAGCACATACACGCGTACACACACGCACACGGAGAGACTGACTCCCCCCCACACACATACACGGGAAAGGAGGAGACCTAACTATCTCCCCACACCACGCACACACCACGCACACACACACGCACACGCACACGGAGAGACTAACTCCTCCCACACATACTCGGGGCAGGGGGACGGGTTAAGGCTTTGGTTGTTTCACTGTCACTTTATTGCCACACATACCCAGCACACAGCAGACCTCACCCGGGCAGTACACGTCACCCGGGCAGTGCACGTCACCCGGGCAGTGCACGTCACCCGGGCAGTGCACGTCACCCTGGCAGTACACGTCACCCGGGCAGTGCACGCATCACCCGGGCAGTACACGCATCACCCGGGCAGTGCACGCATCACCCGGGCAGTACACGTCACCCTGGCAGTACACGCATCACCCGGGCAGTGCACGCATCACCCGGGCAGTGCACGTCACCCGGGCAGTACACGTCACCCGGGCAGTGCACGTCACCCGGGCAGTACACGTCACCCTGGCAGTACACGTCACCCTGGCAGTACACGCATCACCCGGGCAGTACACGTCACCCGGGCAGTGCACGTCACCCGGGCAGTACACGCATCACCCGGGCAGTACACGCATCACCCGGGCAGTGCACGTCACCCGGGCAGTACACGTCACCCGGGCAGTGCACGTCACCCGGGCAGTACACGTCACCCTGGCAGTACATGTCACCCTGGCAGTACACGCATCACCCGGGCAGTACACGCATCACCCGGGCAGTGCACGCATCACCCGGGCAGTACACGTCACCCGGGCAGTACACGCATCACCCGGGCAGTGCACGCATCACCCGGGCAGTACACGTCACCCGGGCAGTGCACGCATCACCCGGGCAGTACACGTTCACACAAAGGTTGATTGAATAGTCCTATCATCTGCTTGGAGCAGCGAGCAGACCCCCGCCACATGGCCACAGGAAGCACCCCCCCCGCCAGGATCCCCACACTCTCCACCCCCCCCCCCCCGCCAGGATCCCCACACTCTCCACCCCCCCCCGCCAGGATCCCCACACTCTCCACCCCCCCCCGCCAGGATCCCCACACTCTCCACCCCCCCCCGCCAGGATCCCCACACTCTCCACCCCCCCCACACTCTCCACCCCCCCCCGCCAGGATCCCCACACTCTCCACCCCCCCCCGCCAGGATCCCCACACTCTCCACCCCCCCCACACTCTCCACCCCCCCCCGCCAGGACCCCCACACTCTCCACCCCCCCACATTCTCCACCCCCCCACATTCTCCACCCCCCCACACTCTCCACCCCCCCCACACTCTCCACCCCCCCCACACTCTCCACCCCCCCCACACTCTCCACGCCCCCCAACCCCCCCACACACTCCACCCCCCCCACACTCTCCACCCCCCCACACTCTCCACCCCCCCCACACTCGCCACCCCCCCCACACTCTCCACCCCCCCCCACATTCTCCACCCCCCCCACACTCTCCACCCCCCCACACTCTCCACCCCCCCCACACTCTCCACCCCCCCACACACTCCACCCCCCACACTCTCCACACCCCCCCACACTCTCCACCTCCCCACACTCTCCACACCCCCCCACACTCTCCACCCCCCCACACTCTCCACCCCCCCCCACACTCTCCACCCCCCCCCACACTCTCCACCCCCCCCACACTCGCCACCGCCTCCCCACACTCTCCACCCCCCCACACTCTCCACCCACCCCACACTCTCCACCTCCCCACACTCTCCACCCCCCCCATTCTCCACCCCCCCCGCACACTCTCCACGCCCCCCCCCACACTCTCCACCCCCCCCCACACTCTCCACCCCCCCCACACTCGCCACCGCCCCCCCACACTCTCCACCCCCCCACACTCTCCACCCACCCCATTCTCCACCCCCCCCGCACACTCTCCACGCCCCCCCCCACACTCTCCACACCCCCCCACACTCTCCACCCCCCCCCCCACACTCTCCACCCCCCCACACTCTCCACCCCCCCCCACACTCTCCACCCCCCCCAACACTCTCCACCCCCCCCCACACTCTCCACCCCCCCCAACACTCTCCACCCCCCCCGCACACTGGGGGAACGGTGCTGTCGTGCAGCGGTGCAGCGTGACGGGACTGGGCAGCAGTGCAGCATGATGGGGCAGCAGTGCAGCGGGGAGCGGGGCAGCGGGACGGGGCGGGGCAGCGGTGCAGCGGGACGGGGCAGCGGGACGGGGCAGCGGGACGGGGCAGCGGTGCAGCAGTGCAGCGTGACGGGGCAGCGGGACGGGGCAGCGGGACGGGGCAGCGGGACGGGGCAGCGGGACGGGGCAGCGGTGCAGCAGTGCAACGTGACGGGGCAGCAGTGGAGCGGGGGGCGGGGCAGCAGTGGAGCGGGGGGCGGGGCAGCGGTGCAGCAGGGGAGGAGGGGAGCGGAGCTGCAGTATTGAGTTGCGATGGGGCTGCAGAGCACAGCAGGTGTGTAGAGGGGCAGGTGGGCGTGGGGGACTCACTGTGCCATCATGTCCTTGGGCCCCACGTGCACGATGCAGACCCCCTCGTCCGTGCACTGCTTGCCCACCAGGCTGTGGGCGTGGAGTCGTGGCGGCTCCTTGGCCGTCACCAGCTGCACCACCACCTTGGCATTGCCCATGTAGTTGTAGATCTGCAGGATGAGGTGTCAAACGTCAGCATCAGCTCTCCCCCTTCACCTCCCACCCACCCCAGCAGTCCCCCATCCACCTCTGACCCTCTCAGTCCCAGCTCCCCCCGTCAGACCCCCCGCCCCCCGTCAGCTCCTCCCCCTCCCCTGACATCACTCTCTGCCCATTATCCCCACTCTACCAGTCAGTGCCCCCCCTCCCTTCTCCCCCTCTCCACCCCATCATTCCCCCCGACACTTTCCCCAGTCAATGCCCCTTCTCCCGTCCTCCCCCCCAGTTGTGCCCTCTCCCATCTCCACCCCTCCCCCGTCCGTGCCTCCACTCTCCCCGACCCTGCCACCTCCCCCCCTCTCCTCACCCCCCCCTGACATCCCCCCCTTCCCTCTCCCCTGTCATTCCTCTCCCCCCCCCTCCGTCCTCCCCTCCATTTCTCCCCTCCCCCCCTCTACAGCCACCCCTCCCTCATCCTCCCCACCCCCGCACCCACCTTGACACTGGGGTAGGTTTTGCGGTTTTTCTCGCTGGACGCCCCGGGCAGCCCACCGTGCGAGGGACCTTCACACCCGTAGCGGAAACGGAAGCCGCGCTATGGGGGCACAGAGGGCATTAGGCCACAACCTACACCACCTTGTCCACAACACATCTCCAGGACTTCCCCATGCCGTGACAGCAGCCTGCATCTGTCAGCCTGACCTCAACCTTTCCCCACCCTCACTCTGTCTCATCTCACTCTGGTTTCACATTATTTAGAAATGTTCCCCTTTGCACCCCAACCTCTGGGCAGAATAGATGCCGTTGATGCACAGACAGGGGGGGTTGCTCAGGGAGACACACAGAGTCTCTTGTCCACAGTAGGGGAATCGAGAACCAGAGAGCACAGGTTTAAGGTGAGGGGTGGAAGATTTAGTAGGAATCTTTGGATGGTGTATGGAATGAACTGCTAGAGGAGGTGATTGAGGCATCTACTATCGCAACTTTGAAGAAACAGGTACATGGATAGGACAGGTTTAGAGGGATATGGGCCAAGCGCAGGCAGGTGGGACTAGTATAGATGGGTATGTTGGTCAGTGTGGGCAAGTTGGGCTGAAGGGCCTGTTTCCATGCTGTAGGACTCTACCAGTGATAGACGAACAGAGAGGCACAATGGCACAACTCTAAAGACGTGCAGGTTTGTAGTTGAATTGACTTTGGAATGATTGTAAATTGTCCCCAATGTGTAGGATAGTGTTACTAGCCATAGAGTGATACAGCGTGGAAACAGGCCCATCGGCCCAACTCGCACACACCGGCCAACAATGTCCCAGCTACACTAGTCCCACCTGATTGCGCTTGGTCCATAACCCTCCAAACCTGTCCTATCCATGTACCAGTCTAACAGTTTCTTAAACGATGGGATAGTCCCTGCCTCAACTACCTCGTCTGGCAGCTCGTTCCATACACCCACCATCTTTTGTGTGAAAAAGTTACCCCTCGGATTCCTATTAAATCTTTTCCCCTTCACCTTAAACCTATGTCCTCTGGTCCTCGATTCCCCTACTCTGGGCAAAAGATTATGTGCATCTACCCAATCTATTCCTCTCATTATTTTGTATACCTCTATAAGATCTCCCCTCATCCTCCTGCGCTCCATGGAATAGAGATCCAGCCTACTCAACCTATCCATATAGCCCTCACCCTCTAGTCCTGGCAACATCCTCGTAAATCTTTTCTGAACCCCTTCAAGCTTGACAATATCTTTCCTATAACATGGTGCCCAGAACTGAACAAAATATTCTAAATGCAGTCTCACCAACGTCTTATACAACTGCAACATGACCTCCCAACTTCCATACTCAATACTCTGACTGATGAAGGCCAAAATGCCAAAAGCCTTTGTGACTACATTATCGGAACCATGCACCTGTACTCCTAGATCCCTCTGCTCTACAACAGTCCCCAGAGGCCTACATTTACTGTGTAGGTCCTGCCCTTGTTCGACGTCCCAAAATGCAACACCTCACACTTCTCTGTATTAAATTCCATCAACCATTCCTCCACCCACCTGGCCAATCGATCCAGATCCTGCTGCAATCGTTCACAACCATCTTCACTATCTGCAAAACCACTAACTTTTGTATCATCAGCAAACTTGCTAATCTTGCCCTGAATGTTCTCATCCAAATCATTGATGTAGATGACAAACAGTGACGGGCCCAGCATCAAACTCAAAGGCCAGGGGTGCAGTGTTGCTGGAGTTCACAGGCGCACCAGCACCACTGTAAATAAAGCCAAAATAAACAGCGGGGAATTTAACAGCACCTAAACAATTAGCACTGCAACACTGCCTAAAGCACCCCACTAGTCACATGCCTCCAGTCTGAGAAGCAACCTTCCACCATCACCCTCTGCTTCCTTCCATGGAGTCAATTTGCTATCCATTCAGCTATCTCTCCTTGGATCCCAGGCGATCTAACCTTCCAGAGCAGCCTACCATGCGGAACCTTGTCGAATGCCTTACTGAAGTCCATGTACACAACACCTGCTTTGCCCTTCTCTCTAACGGGGACATGCACACCCTGAGCTCTCTTCAGTACACTTTTAAAAACATCCCACTTGACCGATGTTCCTTTTCCCCGAAATAACCTGCTCCAGACAACTTGAGAGGGACCTTCTCTCTTACAATGTGCAGGGATCGCTGGTCGGCGCGGACTCGGTGGGCCGAAGGGCCTGTTTCTGTGCTGTGTCTTTAAACTAAACTGCCACAGAGCTGAGTGCCACAACGCCCTCCTTGCCCAGGTTCAGCTCTGCCCCATGAATGTGGCCACACAGGCCGTGGGTACAGCAGGGAGTGGGTACAGCAGGGAGTGGGTACAGCAGGGAGTGGGTACAGCAGGGAGTGGGTACAGCAGGGAGTGGGTACAGCAGGGAGTGGGTACAGCAGGGAGTGGGTACAGCAGGGAGTGGGTACAGCAGGGAGTGGGTACAGCAGAGAGTGGGTACAGCGGAGAGTGGGTACAGCAGGGAGTGGGTACAGCGGAGAGTGGGTACAGCAGAGAGTGGGCACAGCAGGGAGTGGGTACAGGAGAGAGTGGGTGCTGACGACCCAGCTGCACGGTGCCAGCGCTGGGCGGGACGTACCTGCTTCGGCTGTTCACAGATGTTGATAAACGGACTTCCGGCTGTGGGAGTAAGGCAGGCGCTGGTCTGTGTATGGCCCCAAAGACATCGCCCCTTTTCCCCGAAGCTCAGTCCCACCCTCTCCCCCCCACCCCCACAGCCACAGCGGTCCCCACCCACCCCCACCCCCACACCTACAGCAGTCCCCACCCTCTCCCCCCCACCCCCCCACTCACCCCTACCCCCAGGAAGCTGGCCCCCCAAAGCCCCACCAGCCCGCCCGCCCCCCCTGCTCAAGCAGAGACCTTGCTCATAGACTCCCACCTTTCCCCCCTCCCCCACTCCCCATGGAGGCAGGGCTCAACGCTCCCCACACCCCAGACCAGCCCACCCCCTGCTCACCCCTCCCCCTCCAGACCCCACCCCAGACCAGCTGAAAGCAGCCCCCCCTGCACTCCACCCCACCCCCTCCCCGCCAAGGGTCCAGGTCGAGCGAAGGTGGGAGACTGTTTCAGGGGGGAGTGGACGTGGACTACAGGAGACCCCGGTGGCTGTGCCTATTGCAAATAGGTATACCCTCTTGGGAACTGTCGGGGCAGAAGACGTTTCCAGTCCGAGTGGCGGACCTGTTGGCAAGGATACTCGACAGGGGAGACCGAAGTCTGGAAGAGCCGTAGTGGTCGGTGACTCCATAGTCCGAGGGACGGACAGAAGATTCTGTGGCAGCAGGAGGGACTTGAGGATGGTCTGTTGCCTCCCTGGTGCCAGGGTTCAACACATCACAGACCGGCTTCAGAAAATCCTAGTGAGGGAAGGCGATCAACCTGAAGTCGTTGTGCACGTGGGCACGAATGACGTCGGGCGGAAGAGGAAGGAGGTGCTACAGCGGGAGTTTAGAGAGTTGGGAAAAGCACTGAGCAGTAGGACGTCGAAGGTGGTTATCTCTGGACTGCTACCGGTACCTCGTGCTGGTGAGGCCAGGAACAGAGAGATAGAGGGTATGAATTTATGGCTGAGGGGCTGGTGCAGAGAGCAGGGATTTCGATTTCTGGACCACTGGGATCTCTTCTGGGCTAGGGGTGACTTGTACAAAAGGGACGGGTTGCATCTTAACAGCAGGGGGACAAACATTCTGGCAGGCAGGTTTGCTAGTGTGACACCTGTGGCTTTAAACTAAGTAGTGGGGGGGAGGGGTTAACAAATTGTGAATATGAAGATGAGGTAAAAGGGAATACAGGAGATATTGCAAAAGACTCTCGGAAGAATGGGAACAGAAGTTCTAGAGCGGAAAAGAAATTAAGGGCAGGGCCAATTGTGAACGATGTGAGAGAGGAGGTAAATACAGAAGTTAAAGTGTTGTACTTAAATGCGCGTAGTATAAAAAATAAAGTGGATGAGCTTGAGGCTCAGTTAGTCATGGGCAAGTATGATGTTGTAGGGATCACTGAGACATGGTTACAAGAGGACCAGGGCTGGGAACTGAATATCCAGGGGTACACAACGTATAGAAAAGACAGACAGGTGGGCAGAGGGGGTGGGGTTGCTCTGATGGTAAGGAATGATATTCATTCCCTTGCAAGGGGTGACATAGAATCAGGAGATGTTGAATCAGTATGGATAGAAATGAGAAATTGTAAGGGTAAAAAGACCCTAATGGGAGTTATCTATAGGCCCCCAAACAGTAGCCTCGACATAGGGTGCAAGTTGAATCAGGAGATAAAATTGGTGTGTCAAAAATGTGATGCTACTGTGGTTATGGGAGATTTCAACATGCAGGTAGACTGGGAAAATCAGGTTGGAAATGGACCCCAGGAAAGAGAGTTTGTAGAGTGCCTTCGAGATGGATTCTTAGAACAGCTTGTACTGGAGCCTACCAGGGAGAAGGCAATTCTGGATTTAGTGTTGTGTAATGATCCTGATCTGATAAGGGGACTAGAGGTAAAAGAGCCATTAGGAGGCAGTGATCACAACATGATAAGTTTTACTCTGCAAATGGAAAGGCAGAAGGGAAAATCGGAAGTGTCGGTATTACAGTATAGCAAAGGGGATTACAGAGGCATGAGGCGGGAGCTGGCCAAAATTGATTGGAAGGAGGCCCTAGCAGGGAAGACGGTAGAACAGCAATGGCAGGTATTCCTGGGAATAATGCAGAGGTTGCAGGATCAATTTATTCCAAAGAGGTGGAAAGACTCTAAGGGGAGTAAGAGACACCTGTGGCTGACGAGGGAAGTCAGGGACAGCATAAAAATTAAGGAGAGGAAGTATAACATAGCAAAGAAGAGTGGGAAGACAGAGGATTGGGACTCTTTTAAAGAGCAACAAAAGTTAACTAAAAAGGCAATACGGGGAGAAAAGATGAGGTACGAGGGTAAACTAGCCAATAATATAAAGGAGGATAGCAAAAGTTTTTTTAGGTACGTGAAGAGGAAAAAAATAGTCAAGGCAAATGTGGGTCCCTTGAAGACAGAAGCAGGGGAATTTATTATGGGGAACAAAGAAATGGCAGACGAGTTAAACCGTTACTTTGGATCTGTCTTCACTGAGGAAGATACACACAATCTCCCAAATGTTCTAGGGGCCGGAGAACCTAGGGTGATGGAGGAACTGAAGGAAATCCACATTAGGCAGGAAATGGTTTTGGGTAGACTGATGGGACTGAAGGCTGATAAATCCCCAGGGCCTGATGGTCTGCATCCCAGAGTACTTAAGGAGGTGGCTCTAGAAATAGTGGAAGCATTGGAGATCATTTTTCAATGTTCTATAGATTCAGGATCAGTTCCTGTGGATTGGAGGATAGCAAATGTTATCCCACTTTTTAAGAAAGGAGGGAGAGAGAAAACGGGTAATTATAGACCAGTTAGTCTGACATCAGTGGTGGGGAAGATGCTGGAGTCAATTATAAAAGACGAAATTGCTGAGCATTTGGATAGCAGTAACGGGATCATTCCGAGTCAGCATGGATTTACGAAGGGGAAATCATGCTTGACAAATCTACTGGAATTTTTTGAGGATGTAACTAGGAAAATTGACAAGGGAGAGTCAGTGGATGTGGTGTACCTCGACTTTCAGAAAGCCTTCGACAAGGTCCCACATAGGAGATTAGTGGGCAAAATTAGGGCACATGGTATTGGGGGTAGGGTACTGACATGGATAGAAAATTGGTTGACAGACAGAAAGCAAAGAGTGGGGATAAATGGGTCCCTTTCGGAATGGCAGGCAGTGACCAGTGGGGTACCGCAAGGTTCGGTGCTGGGACCCCAGCTATTTACGATATACATTAATGACTTAGACGAAGGGATTAAAAGTACCATTAGCAAATTTGCAGATGATACTAAGTTGGGGGGTAGTGTGAATTGTGAGGAAGATGCAATAAGGCTGCAGGGTGACTTGGACAGGTTGTGTGAGTGGGCGGATACATGGCAGATGCAGTTTAATGTAGATAAGTGTGAGGTTATTCACTTTGGAAGTAAGAATAGAAAGGCAGATTATTATCTGAATGGTGTCAAGTTAGGAGGAGGGGGAGTTCAACGAGATCTGGGTGTCCTAGTGCATCAGTCAATGAAAGGAAGCATGCAGGTTCAGCAGGCAGTGAAGAAAGCCAATGGAATGTTGGCCTTCGTAACAAGAGGAGTTGAGTATAGGAGCAAAGAGGTCCTTCTACAGTTGTACCGGGCCCTGGTGAGACCGCACCTGGAGTACTGTGTGCAGTTTTGGTCTCCAAATTTGAGGAAGGATGTTCTTGCTATGGAGGGCGTGCAGCGTAGGTTCACTAGGTTAATTCCCGGAATGGCGGGACTGTCGTATGTTGAAAGGCTGGAGCGATTGGGCTTGTATACACTGGAATTTAGAAGGATGAGGGGGGATCTTATTGAAACATATAAGATAATTAGGGGATTGGACACATTAGAGGCAGATAACATGTTCCCAATGTTGGGGGAGTCCAGAACAAGGGGCCACAGTTTGAGAATAAGGGGTAGGCCATTTAGAACGGAGATGAGGAAGAACTTTTTCAGTCAGAGAGTGGTGAAGGTGTGGAATTCTCTGCCTCAGAGGGCAGTGGAGGCCAGTTCGTTGGATGCTTTCAAGAGAGAGCTGGATAGAGCTCTTAAGGATAGCGGAGTGAGGGGGTATGGGGAGAAGGCAGGAACGGGGTACTGATTGAGAGTGATCAGCCATGATCGCATTGAATGGCGGTGCTGGCTCGAAGGGCTGAATGGCCTACTCCTGCACCTATTGTCTATTGTCTATTGTCTATTGTCATCGCCATTACCTGACACGAGGGCGGCCTCAGCGTTGGTCAACACGTTCAGATCCAGCTGCCCAAAGTCACCGTCCGCCTGGGGGAACCACACAGGGGTCAGGGGTCACAGGCAGGCCCATGGTTAAGGGTCACGTTCAGTCGAGGTCAGGGGTCATCGGTCAGTTTGGGGTTCGGGGTCATAGTCACAGCCTGGGTCGAGGGTCATGGCTGGTGGTCAGCGTCTCAGCCAGGGTTGGGGTCACGGCCAGGGTCGGGTTCACGGCCGGGGGTCATGGTCGGGGTCGGTTGTCACGGCCGGGGTCCGGGGTCAAGGCTGGGGTCGGGGGTCATGGCCCTGTGTTGGGGTCGCGGGTCACGGCCGGGGTCGGGGGTCACGGCCGGTGCCGGGGTCGGGGGTCATGGCCGGGGTCGGGGGTCAGGGTCGGGGGTCAGGGCCGGGTTCAGGGTCATTGGTCATTGACATGGTCAGGAGGAAAAGCGCGATGCTCTCCAACGCCGGCCGTACTCACGTCCTGTGTCCCGAGGTTGTACGCATCATCCATCCTGAAAGAAACAATAACGTTCTCATCATTTACTGACTGCCCAATGACGGGGAGAGACAAACTCACCAACAACCGCCTCACCACCCCACAGAGCTCCTGGTCACCCTGACCCCCCCCCCTCCCCCACCCCACTGTGGCTCCACACCTCAGCCCCACCTCATCACCCCCCCCCACCCCACTGTGGCTCCACACCTCATCACCCCCCCACCCCAATGTGGCTCCACACCTCATCACCACCCCCCCCCCACCCCACTGTGGCTCCACACCTCAGCCCCACCTCATCACCACCACCCCCCCCCACCTTCACCCCAACTCCCCCTCACTCTCACAACACTACCTCCCTCCACCTTCGCACGTCACTCTCTCTCCCTCTAACCCCACCCTCTCATCCCTCCACCCTCAACTCTCCCTCCCGCCCTCCCACCAACCTCTCCCAACTCAACCTCCACCCCACCTCCCCACTCCCTCCCCCCGCACTCCCTCCCCCACCCCCCACCCCCTCTCCTACACCCCACTCCCTCTCCCACCCCCTACTCCCTCTCCCACCCCCCGCACTCCCTCCCCCACCCCCCACCCCCTCTCCTACACCCCACTCCCTCTCCCACCCCCTACTCTCTCTCCCACCCCCCGCACTCCCTCCCCCACCCCCCACCCCCTCTCCTACACCCCACTCCCTCTCCCACCCCCTACTCCCTCTCCCACCCCCATCACTCCCTTCACCCTCACTTTTGTCCCTCATTCCCCAACTCTACCTCCACCCTTTCCACCTCTCTCGCCCACCACCCTCCCTACGTCTCTCCCTCTCTTCCCCTTGTCTCTCTTTCCTTCTGCCCTCTCCCAACTCTCGCCCCTTCCCCAATTCTCACTCCCTCTGCCCGCAGTTCCTCCCTCACTGAGGGTGGCCTCACAGCTCCTGCCCCCTGTACCAGGCTGCCCATGGTTTGTGGGCACACTCGTGGTCCACATGCCCGCTCCCACCGCCCTCCTTCACTGTCCTTGTATGTAAAGTCTCTCTTGCTTCAAGATACACATTTAATTTCACAGCCAACAGTTGAAGCCTTTCACGTGGCTCATGACTTTTGATGGCAAATTTGATTGGTTGAAAGAAACAGTCCATTCGGCCCCTCGAGCCCATACTGACACTGTTCACACTGTTTCCACTCCCTACACACTGGGAGGGTCGATTAACCTACAAACCTGCAAGTCTTTAGGATGTGGGAGGAAACCAGAGTACTTGGGGAAAACCCACGCGGTCATAGGGAGAACGTGCAAACTCCACACAGTGATCCACGCAGCACCCGTCATCAGAGCTGAACCGGGGTCCCTGGTGCTGAGGCAGCGGCTCGACCTGCTTGTGCTGCCTTTGCAGATGGATTTGTGAGCTGGACATTCTGGGGACCATAACTCTTAGACTCATTTCTTTGTCTCATCTGAATTAATGCCTTTTGTGCAGCAAAATGGAACAGTATCAATAAATCAATAATCAGTCTGAAATAGGGACTCGACCTGAAACATCACCCATTCCCATCCAGAGATGCTCTCTGTCCCGCTGAGTTACTCCAGCATTTTGTGTCTTTCTTCAGTTTAAACCAGCATCTGCAGTTCCTTCCTACACAGTATCAATAAATATCTACTCTTCCCCAACCTCTCCCTGTAGCTCAACCCTCGAGTCCTGGCAACATCCTCGTGACTCTTCCCCGCACCCTTTCATAAGGTCATAAGGAATAGGAGTAGAATTAGGCCATTCGGCCCGTCAAGTCAACTCTACCATTCAATCATGGCTAATCTATCTCTCCCGCCTAACTCCATTCTCCTACCTTCTCCCCTTTACCCTCTGACACCCGTACTAATCAACAATCTATCTGTCTCCACCTTAAAAATATCCAATGGCAGCCTCCACAGCCTTCTGTGGCAATGAATTCCACAGATTCACCACTCTCTGACTAAAGAAATTTCTCCTCATTTCCTTCCTAAAAGTATGTCCTTTAATCTGAGGCTGTGACCTCTAGTCCTAGACTCTCCCACTAGTGGAAACATCCTCTCCACATCCACTCTATCCAAGCCTTGCACTATTCTGTAAGTTTCAATGAGGTCCCCCCTCATTCTTCTAAACTCCAGCGAGTACAGGCCCAGTGCTGACAATTGTTCATCATAGGTTAACCCACTCATTCCTGGGATTTCCCAAGGGTAACATGTTTGGCCCCTCTCCAGTTTAGGGCAAGTCCCTGAACGAGAGTTTGCTCAGCACTTCTGGGGGTGTGGGGGGAGTTATTGCTGGCGTCAGGAGGGACAGTTTGTGTCATCACTCTTCTTGGAACAGCCCTGTGTTCACAATGACAGGGCGGTGGAAACTTCCCACCAACACGGCTCTCAGTGGTGTGGGAGGCTGCACAAGACACGGCCCAGTCCCAGTCCCTGTCCCAGTCCCAGACCCAGACACCGGCCCAGTCCCAGTCCCTGTCCCAGTCCCAGTCCCAGACCCAGACACCGGCCCAGTCCCAGTCCCTGTCCCAGTCCCAGTCCCAGTCCCAGACCCAGACACCGGCCCAGTCCCTGTCCCAGTCCCAGTCCCAGTCCCAGTCCCAGACACCGGCCCAGTCCCAGTCCCTGTCCCAGTCCCAGTCCCTGTCCCAGTCCCAGTCCCAGTCCCAGACACCGGCCCAGTCCCAGTCCCAGTCCCTGTCCCAGTCCCAGTCCCAGTCCCTGACCCAGACACCGGCCCAGTCCCTGTCCCAGTCCCAGTCCCAGTCCCAGTCCCAGACACCGGCCCAGTCCCAGTCCCTGTCCCAGTCCCAGTCCCTGTCCCAGTCCCAGTCCCAGTCCTAGTCCCAGTCCCAGTCCCAGTCCCAGACACCGGCCCAGTCCCAGACACCGGCCCAGTCCCAGTCCCAGTCCCTGTCCCAGTCCCAGTCCCTGTCCCTGTCCCAGACACCGGCCCAGTCCCAGTCCCTGTCCCAGTCCCAGTCCCAGACACCGGCCCAGTCCCAGTCCCTGTCCCAGTCCCAGTCCCAGTCCCAGACACCGGCCCAGTCCCAGTCCCTGTCCCAGTCCCAGTCCCAGACACCAGCCCAGTCCCAGTCCCTGTCCCAGTCCCTGTCCCAGTCCCAGACCCTGTCCCAGTCCCAGTCCCAGACCCTGTCCCAGACCCTGTCCCAGTCCCAGTCCCAGTCCCAGTCCCAGTCCCAGACCCAGTCCCAGACCCTGTCCCAGTCCCAGTCCCAGACCCTGTCCCAGACCCTGTCCCAGTCCCAGTCCCAGTCCCAGTCCCAGACCCAGTCCCAGTCCCAGTCCCTGTCCCTGTCCCAGACACCGGCCCAGTCCCAGTCCCTGTCCCAGTCCCAGTCCCAGACACCGGCCCAGTCCCAGTCCCTGTCCCAGTCCCAGTCCCAGTCCCAGACACCGGCCCAGTCCCAGTCCCTGTCCCAGTCCCAGTCCCAGACACCGGCCCAGTCCCAGTCCCTGTCCCAGTCCCTGTCCCAGTCCCAGTCCCAGTCCCTGTCCCAGTCCCAGACCCTGTCCCAGTCCCAGTCCCAGTCCCAGACCCTGTCCCAGACCTTGTCCCAGTCCCAGTCCCAGTCCCAGTCCCAGACCCAGTCCCAGACCCTGTCCCAGTCCCAGTCCCAGACCCTGTCCCAGACCCTGTCCCAGTCCCAGTCCCAGTCCCAGACCCAGACCCTGTCCCAGTCCCAGTCCCTGTCCCTGTCCCAGACACCGGCCCAGTCCCAGTCCCTGTCCCAGTCCCAGTCCCAGACACCGGCCCAGTCCCAGTCCCTGTCCCAGTCCCAGTCCCAGTCCCAGACACCGGCCCAGTCCCAGTCCCTGTCCCAGTCCCAGTCCCAGACACCGGCCCAGTCCCAGTCCCTGTCCCAGTCCCTGTCCCAGTCCCAGTCCCTGTCCCAGTCCCAGTCCCAGTCCCTGTCCCAGTCCCTGTCCCAGTCCCAGACCCTGTCCCAGTCCCTGTCCCAGTCCCAGTCCCAGTCCCAGACCCAGACCCTGTCCCAGTCCCAGTCCCTGTCCCTGTCCCAGACACCGGCCCAGTCCCAGTCCCTGTCCCAGTCCCAGTCCCAGACACCGGCCCAGTCCCAGTCCCTGTCCCAGTCCCAGTCCCAGTCCCAGTCCCAGACACCAGCCCAGTCCCAGTCCCTGTCCCAGTCCCTGTCCCAGTCCCAGACCCTGTCCCAGTCCCAGTCCCAGACCCTGTCCCAGACCCTGTCCCAGTCCCAGTCCCAGTCCCAGTCCCAGTCCCAGACCCAGTCCCAGACCCTGTCCCAGTCCCAGTCCCAGACCCTGTCCCAGTCCCAGTCCCAGTCCCAGTCCCAGACCCAGTCCCAGTCCCAGTCCCTGTCCCTGTCCCAGACACCGGCCCAGTCCCAGTCCCTGTCCCAGTCCCAGTCCCAGACACCGGCCCAGTCCCAGTCCCTGTCCCAGTCCCAGACACCGGCCCAGTCCCAGTCCCTGTCCCAGTCCCAGTCCCAGACACCGGCCCAGTCCCAGTCCCTGTCCCAGTCCCTGTCCCAGTCCCAGTCCCTGTCCCAGTCCCTGTCCCAGTCCCAGACCCTGTCCCAGTCCCAGTCCCAGTCCCAGACCCTGTCCCAGACCTTGTCCCAGTCCCAGTCCCAGTCCCAGTCCCAGACCCAGTCCCAGACCCTGTCCCAGTCCCAGTCCCAGACCCTGTCCCAGACCCTGTCCCAGTCCCAGTCCCAGTCCCAGACCCAGACCCTGTCCCAGTCCCAGTCCCTGTCCCTGTCCCAGACACCGGCCCAGTCCCAGTCCCTGTCCCAGTCCCAGTCCCAGACACCGGCCCAGTCCCAGTCCCTGTCCCAGTCCCAGTCCCAGTCCCAGACACCGGCCCAGTCCCAGTCCCTGTCCCAGTCCCAGTCCCAGACACCGGCCCAGTCCCAGTCCCTGTCCCAGTCCCTGTCCCAGTCCCAGTCCCTGTCCCAGTCCCAGTCCCAGTCCCTGTCCCAGTCCCTGTCCCAGTCCCAGACCCTGTCCCAGACCCTGTCCCAGTCCCAGTCCCAGTCCCAGACCCAGACCCTGTCCCAGTCCCAGTCCCTGTCCCTGTCCCAGACACCGGCCCAGTCCCAGTCCCTGTCCCAGTCCCAGTCCCAGACACCGGCCCAGTCCCAGTCCCTGTCCCAGTCCCAGTCCCAGTCCCAGACACCGGCCCAGTCCCAGTCCCTGTCCCAGTCCCAGTCCCAGACACCGGCCCAGTCCCAGTCCCTGTCCCAGTCCCTGTCCCAGTCCCAGTCCCAGTCCTAGTCCCAGTCCCAGTCCCAGTCCCAGACACCGGCCCAGTCCCAGACACCGGCCCAGTCCCAGTCCCAGTCCCTGTCCCAGTCCCAGTCCCTGTCCCTGTCCCAGACACCGGCCCAGTCCCAGTCCCTGTCCCAGTCCCAGTCCCAGACACCGGCCCAGTCCCAGTCCCTGTCCCAGTCCCAGTCCCAGTCCCAGACACCGGCCCAGTCCCAGTCCCTGTCCCAGTCCCAGTCCCAGACACCAGCCCAGTCCCAGTCCCTGTCCCAGTCCCTGTCCCAGTCCCAGACCCTGTCCCAGTCCCAGTCCCAGACCCTGTCCCAGACCCTGTCCCAGTCCCAGTCCCAGTCCCAGTCCCAGTCCCAGACCCAGTCCCAGACCCTGTCCCAGTCCCAGTCCCAGACCCTGTCCCAGACCCTGTCCCAGTCCCAGTCCCAGTCCCAGTCCCAGACCCAGTCCCAGTCCCAGTCCCTGTCCCTGTCCCAGACACCGGCCCAGTCCCAGTCCCTGTCCCAGTCCCAGTCCCAGACACCGGCCCAGTCCCAGTCCCTGTCCCAGTCCCAGTCCCAGTCCCAGACACCGGCCCAGTCCCAGTCCCTGTCCCAGTCCCAGTCCCAGACACCGGCCCAGTCCCAGTCCCTGTCCCAGTCCCTGTCCCAGTCCCAGTCCCAGTCCCTGTCCCAGTCCCAGACCCTGTCCCAGTCCCAGTCCCAGTCCCAGACCCTGTCCCAGACCTTGTCCCAGTCCCAGTCCCAGTCCCAGTCCCAGACCCAGTCCCAGACCCTGTCCCAGTCCCAGTCCCAGACCCTGTCCCAGACCCTGTCCCAGTCCCAGTCCCAGTCCCAGACCCAGACCCTGTCCCAGTCCCAGTCCCTGTCCCTGTCCCAGACACCGGCCCAGTCCCAGTCCCTGTCCCAGTCCCAGTCCCAGACACCGGCCCAGTCCCAGTCCCTGTCCCAGTCCCAGTCCCAGTCCCAGACACCGGCCCAGTCCCAGTCCCTGTCCCAGTCCCAGTCCCAGACACCGGCCCAGTCCCAGTCCCTGTCCCAGTCCCTGTCCCAGTCCCAGTCCCTGTCCCAGTCCCAGTCCCAGTCCCTGTCCCAGTCCCTGTCCCAGTCCCAGACCCTGCCCCAGTCCCTGTCCCAGTCCCAGTCCCAGTCCCAGACCCAGACCCTGTCCCAGTCCCAGTCCCTGTCCCTGTCCCAGACACCGGCCCAGTCCCAGTCCCTGTCCCAGTCCCAGTCCCAGACACCGGCCCAGTCCCAGTCCCTGTCCCAGTCCCAGTCCCAGTCCCAGTCCCAGACACCAGCCCAGTCCCAGTCCCTGTCCCAGTCCCTGTCCCAGTCCCAGACCCTGTCCCAGTCCCAGTCCCAGACCCTGTCCCAGACCCTGTCCCAGTCCCAGTCCCAGTCCCAGTCCCAGTCCCAGACCCAGTCCCAGACCCTGTCCCAGTCCCAGTCCCAGACCCTGTCCCAGACCCTGTCCCAGTCCCAGTCCCAGTCCCAGTCCCAGACCCAGTCCCAGTCCCAGTCCCTGTCCCTGTCCCAGACACCGGCCCAGTCCCAGTCCCTGTCCCAGTCCCAGTCCCAGACACCGGCCCAGTCCCAGTCCCTGTCCCAGTCCCAGACACCGGCCCAGTCCCAGTCCCTGTCCCAGTCCCAGTCCCAGACACCGGCCCAGTCCCAGTCCCTGTCCCAGTCCCTGTCCCAGTCCCAGTCCCTGTCCCAGTCCCTGTCCCAGTCCCAGACCCTGTCCCAGTCCCAGTCCCAGTCCCAGACCCTGTCCCAGACCTTGTCCCAGTCCCAGTCCCAGTCCCAGTCCCAGACCCAGTCCCAGACCCTGTCCCAGTCCCAGTCCCAGACCCTGTCCCAGACCCTGTCCCAGTCCCAGTCCCAGTCCCAGACCCAGACCCTGTCCCAGTCCCAGTCCCTGTCCCTGTCCCAGACACCGGCCCAGTCCCAGTCCCTGTCCCAGTCCCAGTCCCAGACACCGGCCCAGTCCCAGTCCCTGTCCCAGTCCCAGTCCCAGTCCCAGACACCGGCCCAGTCCCAGTCCCTGTCCCAGTCCCAGTCCCAGACACCGGCCCAGTCCCAGTCCCTGTCCCAGTCCCTGTCCCAGTCCCAGTCCCTGTCCCAGTCCCAGTCCCAGTCCCTGTCCCAGTCCCTGTCCCAGTCCCAGACCCTGTCCCAGACCCTGTCCCAGTCCCAGTCCCAGTCCCAGACCCAGACCCTGTCCCAGTCCCAGTCCCTGTCCCTGTCCCAGACACCGGCCCAGTCCCAGTCCCTGTCCCAGTCCCAGTCCCAGACACCGGCCCAGTCCCAGTCCCTGTCCCAGTCCCAGTCCCAGTCCCAGACACCGGCCCAGTCCCAGTCCCTGTCCCAGTCCCAGTCCCAGACACCGGCCCAGTCCCAGTCCCTGTCCCAGTCCCTGTCCCAGTCCCAGTCCCTGTCCCTGTCCCAGTCCCAGTCCCAGACACCGGCCCAGTCCCAGTCCCTGTCCCAGTCCCAGTCCCAGTCCCAGACACCGGCCCAGTCCCAGTCCCTGTCCCAGTCCCAGTCCCAGACCCTGTCCCAGACCCTGTCCCAGTCCCAGTCCCAGTCCCAGACCCTGTCCCAGATCCTGTCCCAGTCCCAGTCCCAGTCCCAGTCCCAGTCCCAGTCCCAGACCCAGACCCAGTCCCAGTCCCAATCCCAGTCCCAGACCCGGGGGGGGGGGGGGGGGGGGGGGGGAGGGGGAGGGGGGAGGGGGGGAGGGGGATGATGTGGGATTGACTGGGTCGTTATTCCCTTTATCATGTAGAAATACATGATATTTGGGCGATCACGGTGGTGCAGCGGTAGAGTTGCTGCCTTACAGCGAATGCAGTGCCAGAGACCCAGGTTCAATGCCGACTACAGGTGCTGTCTATACGGAGTTTGCACGTTCTCCCCGTGACCTGCGTGGGTTTTCTCCGAGATCTTCGGTTTCTTCCCACACTCCAAAGACGTACAGGTTTGTAGGTTAATTGGCTTGGTAAATATAAAAATTATCCCTAGAGCGTGTAGGATAGTGTTAGTGTGCGGGGATCGCTGGTTGGCGCGGACCCGGTGGGCCGAAGGGCCTGTTTTTCTAAACTAAACTAAACTAAACACTGTGAATGGCTCGATTGTAATCATGTGTTGTCTTTCCGCTGACTGGTTGTATACAGGCGAGGGAGCTGTATACAGTGGGGGGGGGGAGCTGTATACAGTGGGGGGGGGGGGGAGCTGTATACAGTGGGGGGCTGTACACAGTGGGGAGGGGGCTGTATACAGTGGGGAGGGGGCTGTACACAGTGGGGGAGGGGGCTGTACACAGTGGGGGGGAGCTGTATACAGTGGGGGGGAGCTGTATACAGTGGGGGGGGGGAGCTGTATACAGTGGGGGGGGAGCTGTATACAGTGGGGGGGGAGCTGTATACAGTGGGGGGGGGGGAGCTGTATACAGTGGGGGGGGAGCTGTATACAGTGGGGGGGAGCTGTATACAGTGGGGGGGGGGAGCTGTATACAGTGGGGGGGGAGCTGTATACAGTGGGGGGGGAGCTGTATACAGTGGGGGGCTGTACACAGTGGGGAGGGGGCTGTATACAGTAGGGAGGGGGCTGTACGCAGTGGGGAGGAGGCTGTATGCAGTGGGGGGGCTGTACACAGTGGGGGGGGTGTACACAGTGGGGGGGGCTGTATACAGTGGGGGGAGCTGTATACAGTGGGGGGAGCTGTATACAGTGGGGGGAGCTGTATACAGTGGGGGGAGCTGCTTTATACACTGCAGAGGGGGAACTGTATACAGTGGGGGGAGCTGTATACAGTGGGGGGAGCTGTATACAGTGGGGGGAACTGTATACAGTGGGGGGAGCTGTATACAGTGGGGGGAACTGTATACAGTGGGGGGGAGCTGTATACAGTGGGGGGAGCTGTATACAGTGGGGGGGGAGGTGTATACAGTGGGGGGGAGCTGTATACAGTGGGGGGAGCTGTATACAGTGGGGGGGAGCTGTATACAGTGGGGGGGGGGGGGAGCTATATACAGTGGGGGGGGGGGGGGGGAGGGGGAGGGTAGCTGCTCAGTGCTGGGGGTGGGGAGCCCGGGCTGGAGATGGGCACATGGTGGAACACTGTAGAGAAGGCAGGGTGGTGCCAAGGAATGAGCATCACAGGGCACAGGGCACAGGGCAAAGCAGGTGCTGGAGTGAGAGGGAGGGGATGGGTGCCAGGAGGAAGGGGGGTGAAGGGGAACTAATCAGATCAGGAGCAGTCCGTGGGGAAGCCAGTGGAGGAGGAGGGGAGGTGCTTCAGGGCAACATCTTTAACTGTTGTTGGGAATGTGGTCAGTGTGTGGTGGGGACAGAACGAGCACGGGGAGAGAGGGAGGAATTAGTTTGGTTGGAGAGTGGCACCGGATGAATGAGGGATCTACACAGCGATGGACAATAGACAATGTTGTGGGCAGTGGACAATAGACAATAGATGGGTGGCTTTCTCTGGAACGCTGGAGGATGAGGGAAGGCAGTAGAAGTTTCACAATTATGAGTGGTATAGATATGGTAGATAGTTAAAGCCTTTATGTGTGCGTGTGTGTGCATGCATGCATGTGTGCATGCGTGTGTGTGTGTACGTATGAGCGTGTTTGTATGTATGTGTGTGTGTGTCTATGTGTGTATGTGTGCGGGTGTGTGTCTATGTGTGTGTGTATGTATGTGTGTATGCATGCATGTATGTGTGCCTGTGTGTGTGTGTGTGTATGTGTGCGTGTGTGCCTGTGTGTGTGTGTGTATGTGTGCGTTTGTGTGTGTATGTATGTGTGTGTGTCCGTATGTCTATGTATGTGTGTGTATGTATATGCGTCTGTGTGTACATGAGTGTGCGTCTGTGTTTATGTGTGTGTGTGCGTGTGCCTGTGTCTGTGTGTGCGGCTGTGTGTGTTTGTGTGTGCATGACCATTCATGTGTGTGTGTGTGTGTGTGTGTGTGTGTGTGTGTGTGTGTGTGTGTGTGTGTGTGTGTGTGTGTGTCTGAGTGCTTGTGGGCATGCGGGGTTATGATATGGTGTACATATGGAGTAGTATGATTTAATATGTATATTAGTAGTAGTACATGTTTACTATACTAATATACTACTGCTAATTGTACACTGCTACGAATGCACTCCTACTACAGCTACTACCACAACGCACAGGGTGGTGGGGGCTTGGAACGTGCTGGCAGGGGTGGTGGTGGAGACACATGCCATTGTGGTGTTTAAGAGGCACATGGATGTGCAGGGAATGGAGGGGTATGGACTAGAGTTGGTCTTGGCATCATGTTGGGCACAGACATTGTGGGCTGAAGGGCCTGTTCCTGTGCTGTACTGTTCCATGTTCTATAAATCAACGCTGTAAACACCCAGCAGGCCAGGCAGCATCCGTGGAGAGCGACTCAGCGGTAAGGCTACAGCTTAATGAAGTGAGAGATAACACTAACTCAATCACACTGATGTTGTTAATAATTCTCATGCCTAGTCAGCAAGGTGGCGCAGTGGTAGAGTTGCTGCCCCACAGCGCCAGAGACCCGGGTTCCATCCTGACTACGGATGCTGTCTGTACAGAGTTTGTACATTCTCCCCGTGTGTTTTCTGCGGGTGCTCCGGTTTCCTCCCACACTCCAAGGACGTACAGGTTTGTAGGTTAATTGGATTCAGTAAATTGTCGCTGGTGTACAAGGCAGTGCTAGTGTAAGGGGAGGAGTTTGTTGATGGGCTGATGGTTGGACAAAGGCCAGAGATGACAACAATATTGATTGAAGAGTTGTGAATTGTGAAGCGAGGGGGGAATGTTGGAAGGGAAGGGAGAGGGGAGAAATAAATGCAGGTACATATCCTTGTGCCTATCTCTTCAACACCTCTATCATATCTGCCTCCACTACCACCCCCGGCAGCACGTTCCAGGAACCTCCCCACCCCCCCCCACCACACCCAGCCCTTTGTGTGAAGAGATTTGTGAGAATTAAAGAATTTTCCATATTTGCCTTCTTGCAGTTTCAATCTCAGTTGCAAATCTAATTCCGACACCTCAAACTCAGCTCCATCTTTTGTTTCAATTTACGATTCTCATTCCAACCAGTTAACCACATCATTCTCATGCAGCACACAGCACAATTAGCAAATCACATCACGATCACCTGTACCCACAGACATTTCCTAGAAGGTTTGTTTCATTAGGTGCACCTCTCCAACAGGTTTGCTGAATTTCAAAGTACACTTGTTCATCAACAGTTATTTATACTGAGAAGTATTCGGACTAATTTTATAGTGTAGCTTAGTTTAGAGATACAGCACTGAAACAGGCCCTTCGGCCCACCGAGTCTGTGTCGACCAGAGATCCTCGCACACTAACACTAGCCAATTAGCCTACAAACCTGTACGTCTTTGGAGAGTGGGAGAAAACCAAAGATCTCGGAGAAAACCTACACAGGTCACGGGGAGAACGTACAAACTCCGTACAGACAGCATCCGTAGTCAGGATGGAACCCGGGGTCTCTGGTGCTGTGAGGCAGCAACTCTACCACTAACCACTGTATCTCGCAAGCCAAGTCTGAAGAAGAGTTCTGACCCAAATCACAACCCAGCGGTATATTGATATCTCTAATATCAGGCCCTGCATCCCCTCTCCCCGTCCCACCCCCACCCTAGACGTCCTGCCAGTTCCACTGTGCGCATCCATACAGCATCATTATCACCTCTCCATTGTGGCTTCACCTTCCCTTGGTCATCAGAGCTCTGATCTGCTCTGAACATTTTCATATCTCTAGTTGCCCTCTCCCCTGACTCTCAGTGTAAAGAAGTGTCTCAACCCAAAACTCCACCTATTCCTTCTCCCCAGAGATGCTGCCTGACCCACTGAGTTACTCCAGAACATTGTGTCCATCTTTGGTATAAACCAGTTTCTACATCTCCCTAATAAAGCTTGATTCAGATACAGAGATATGGATAGGAAAGGTTTAGACGGAGATGGGCCAAACGTGGGCAGATTGGGGCATCTTGGTCAGCATTGATAAGTTGGGCCGAAGGGCCTGTTTCCGTGCTGTGTGACTCTATCCTGCCTCTCTAGTCCACTTCAGTCTTCAGCAACACAAGTTGGTAAATCAGATCCAGGGTTAGCTTGGTAACAGGAGACAGAGTGAAGTGGTGCTCTTGTCAGTGACAGCCAGTCACCAGCAGTGACCACAGGGATCGGTACTGGCTCAGTTGCTATTTATCACAGACGTTAATATCTTGGATATGAATGTCAGAAAAGTAATTTGTGACTTGGCAGTTGACAAAAACTGGGTGTTTAATTTAGAGATACAGCGCAGAAACAGGCCCCTCGGCCCAACGAGTCTGCTCCGACCAGCGATGCCCCCACACCAGCACTATCCTACACACAACGAGGGCCAATTCACAATCTAGAGAAGCCACTTAACCTACAAACCTGCACGTCTTTGGAGTGTGGGAGAAAACCGGAGCACCCGGAGAAAACCCACGCAGGTCACGGGGAGAACGTACAAACTCCGTACAGACAGCACCCGTAGTCAGGATCGAACCCGGGTCTCTGGCGCTGTGAGGCAGCAACTCTACACAGAGACACTGTGCCAAATGGGGCGGTGATGTTGATAGTGAGGAAGGTAGGCCTGAGCTTACAGAACAATGTTGATCAGCTGGTAAATCAGGCAGAAAAAGGACACGCACCTTTGCAAGTTTGCTATGTGTAGGACGTGGACCGTGAATGGTGGAGCAGTGGGGGGGGGGGTATATTGAGGAACAGAGAGACGGCGGTGTACGAGTGCACTGACCCCTCATTGTGGTAGCACACAATGGGAAGTTAGATCTGTGGGATTCTGGGCTTCATCAGCTGGGGCAGGTAATTCAAGCACATGGAGGCCACGGTCCCAGTTTATAAAGATCTACAGCTGGACCATGGGGCACAGTTGTCACAACAGTACAGGAGGCTGTGACCACACTGGTGATGGTACAGTGGCCTCCCAGCAACACATCATCAACAACACAAACAGTATGAATATTGATTTCTCCAACTTCAAATAACCCTTGCCTCCCCTCTCTCTCTCTCCGTCCCTCCCCCACCCGTCGTACGAGTTTCAAAGTCGGCTTGTTGAGTCTCGTTGTCTGTAACTCATTTTCACCTAACCCACAGCTAACAATGGACTGTTTGCTTTATCATAGTTACTTTTTTGCATATCTTTCATTCATTTGTTCTATATCTACCTACATCACCGTCTATACCTCTCACTTCCCTTTCCGCTGATTCTCAGCCTGAAGAAGGGTCTCGACCCGAAACGTCACCTATTCCTTTTTTCCAGAGGTGCTGTCTGACCCGCTGAGTTACTCCAGTTTTCTGTATCTGTCTTCGAGAAACCAAATGGGTTGGGTTTGTTTCCCTGGGAATGGAGGAGGCACAGAGGGGTCGTATAAAGGTGTAGAAAACTGAGAATATAGACTGAACAACCTTACCCCATTGCTGAGACCTGCAGCAGGCCATGGTCTAAGATGGGGTTTAGTGTAGTGTGGATGTACAGCATGGAAGTGGGCCCACCGAGTGCACATGGGGCAGTGGTCACTCGTTCACACCAATTCCTTGGTATCCAAACAGACACTGACACCATCCGCTAGTCTTACTCTGTTACATGGATGGCTGCTTCGGGACTGCCTCCTTCACCCTTGCAGAACTCAATGGTTTCATTAACTTCCACCCTGCCCGTTACAGGGGGCACGCTATCAACTGACATCTACCACAAACCCGCCGACCCCCACAGTTATCTGGACTGCACCCCCTCCCACCCTGCCCCTTGCAAAAACACCGTCTCCTGCTTTCAATTCCTCCGTCCCCGCCGCTTCTGCTCTCAAGATGAGGCTTCCATTCTAGGACATCCGCAATGTCCTCTTTCTAGAGTAAACGTGGTTACTGTCACAGACGGATCCCTCACCCACATCTCCTCTCTCACTCCCCCTCCCCCCCAGACAGAACAAGGGTAGCGTTCCCCTGGACCTCACCCTTCACCCCACCAGCCCCCGCTCCCAACACATTATCCTGCAGCATTTCCGAAATGGATAGAGAACTGGTTGGCAGACAGGAAACAAAGAGTAGGAATTAACGGGTCCTTTTTAGAATGGCAGGCAGTGACTAGTGGGGTGCTGCAAGGCTCAGTGCTGGGACCCCAGTTATTTACAATATATATTAATGATTTAGACGAAGGAATTAAATGTGACATCTCCAAGTTTGCGGATGACGCAAAGCTGGGTGGCAGTGTGAGCTGCGAGGAGGATGCTATGAGGCTGCAGGGTGACTTGGATAGGTTGGGTGGGTGGGCAGATGCATGGCAGATGCAGTATTATGTGGATCAATGTGAGGTTATCCACTTTCCTGGCAAGAACAAGAAGGCAGATATTATCTGAATGGTGTCAGATTCGGAAAAGAAGATGTGCAACAAGACCTGGGTATCCTTGTACATCCGTCACTTAATGTAAGCATGCAGGAATAGCAGGCAGTGAAGAAAGCAAATGGCATGTTGGCCTTCATAGCGAATGGATTTGAGTACAGGAAGTATTAGATTTGAGTACAGGAACTACTAGAGGTTCTACTGCAGTTGTACAGGGCTCTGGTGAGACCACACCTGGAGTATTGTGTGCAGTTTTGGTCTCCTAATTTGAGGAAGGACATTCTTGCTATTTAGGGAATGGACCTGCTTCCACGCTGTATCTCTAAACTAAACTGAACTGAAAAGCAGCCTGCTTTTGTTTAATTTATTGTCATGTGTACCGGTACCTCGGTACACAGTGAAAAGCTTTTGTTGCGTGCTCACCGGTCAGCAGAAAGTCTGCACATGACTACAATCAAGCCGACTACAGCGGGACTAACATATGATGAAAGAATGGATCAACTGGGTTATATTCACTGGAAATTAGAAGGATGAGAGGGGATCTTATAGAAACACATAAAATTCTTAAGGGATTGGACGACTAGATGCAGGAAAAATGTTCCCGATGTTGGGGGAAGTTCAGAACCAGGGGTCACAGTTTAAGAATAAGGGGTAGGCCATTTGGGACTGAGATGAGGAAAAACTTTTTCACCCAGAGAGTTGTGAATCTGTGGAATTCTCTGCCACAGAAGGCAGTGGAGGCCAATTCACTGGGTGTTTTCAAGAGAGAGTTAGATATAATTTTTCGGGCTAATGGAATCAAGGGATATGGGGGGAAAGTAGGAACAGGGTACAAATTGGGGATGATCATATTCAATGGCGGTGCCTGCTCAAAGGGCTGGATGGTTTACTCCTGTACCTACTTTCAATGTTTCTATGTTTCACTGCCTGGGCAGGGTACATGTTCACTGGACAACCTGCTTTGCTCCACCTACAATGATAATGTTTTGTCATAGTTCCTCTCTCAGGAAAATGATCCTGGAATTCCCCACACAGACTTTACTTCCTCCTTCTCAGCTGAAACACCACCCAATGATACAGTACTGAATCAGAGGCTGCTTCCATTGTCTCATACCCAAAGTAGTTTTGTAATAACGTGCTCTGATCAAATACGCACAAGACTGGAGGAGATGGTTGTCCACTTTCACCATGTGGCTGACTACATTTTAACAGTTTCTTCAGAGAGTGATCCTCACCTCCCATCTACCTCATTGGAGACCCTCGGACTATCTTTAATTGGACTATCATTTATCTATACACTGTGAACAACTTGATTGTAATCATGTACTGTACAGTCTTTCCGCTGACTCGTTAGCACACAACAAAAGCTTTTCATTGTACCTCGCTCGGTACACATGAAAATAAATTAAACATTGATCAGGGTGCAGCAGTGATGGAAATGGGGGGTACGCAGGAGGACGGTGTTCCCCTAGTTTTCAATTTCCAGCTGGGGTTTAATGAGCACTGCAGAAAGATTCCAGTCGTTTATCACTTTATTCAACTCAGACAAAAAAGATTTGTTAACTGCCACTGTTAGCACTTGTTTACAGCCAGTAGTTAACAGGTAGTAGTTATACAATGTGTCATCAATACATCGATCCACATTCCTCAGTAAATGTAATTGTGTTTTGACCATGTATTAATGACACCGCGTTCCTTTGAAGAAAATTCAAGGCAGAATTTCTTAAACTCACTGTCAGGGCTACCGGACCGCGAGCACGGGCTCAGGTAAAGTCACGTTACTTTATTACTCCACGTTATTTTATTTGCCGCTCTGCCGCTGTGCCTCAGTTGTTTCAGTTAAATTAGAATGGATGGGGAGAAAATTAAATAAGTAGTACCAATAGTTTTTTCCAGCCTAAATCGTGAGTGGTGAATATTTTATTGTGGGTGGTTTTATTTAGCAAAACAATAGTGCAAGTGGAAATATTTTATTATATATCATAATCAAATTTTATTATATATCACTATCAAATCACTATCAAATATCTATAAATTTCAGATTTGTGTACCCCTGTGAAAATGAGCATACTGAGATACTTTGAAAGACAGCGTCTTCGATGAAGAAATAAATGATAATGAAAACACTCAGCCAGAAAAGAAGGCAAAATTACTTGAAAATGACAATGTAACTGAAGCAGCCGTTTCACCTGATGCTGCTGCATGTGGAAAGATAATGGAAATGATCATGTAACTGAAGCAGCCGTTTCACCTGATGCTGCTGCTGCTGCATGTGGAAAGATAATGAAAAATGATAATGAAAATGATAATGTAACTGAAGCAGCTGTTTGACCTGATGCTGCTGCTGCTGCTGCTGCTGCTGCTGCATGTGGAAAGAGAATGAAAAATGTGATCTCCCAGACTGTTGGCCACAAGAAATGTACTTAAACAAAAAGAAAGAATATCCCTGGCTAATTGTTAAAAACAGAAAACTAGGATGTAGTGTATGCAGCAAGTGTCATCTTGGACTTGAACGAACACAAGGAATTCATTTGTCTCGTGAGTGGTGCAGTGTAATGTAGTAGGAGTGAATGATGACAAAACAAAATAGTTAATGAGTTTAAGAAAAAAGATTTTTAAGCACAAAAATAGTGAAGCTCATATCAGATGCCAAAAATCAACGAAACAGCTGAAAAAAAAGCAATCAAAAATGTAGTGTATATGTCAGTGAAAAAGGACAAAGCAAAAACAGGTCGAGTTTTTAGAACTGTATATAATATTGTACACAAAGGTAGGCCCTACACAGATATGACCGCACATAAACCCCCCCCCTTCTCAACCTCAGCCTCACGGACCTTAGAGTACCCCTAGTTCCTAAAACCCATTTCCATCACTGGAGTGCAGGCTGCTTTTCAGTTCAGTTTAGAGATACAGCGCATAAACAGGTCCATCGGCCCACCAAGTCCGTGCCAGCCAACGATCACCCCGTACACTAGCACTACCCTACAGACCCAGGGGGGATTTATACAGAGGGCCAATGAACCTACAAACCTGCACGTCTTTGGGATGTGGGAGAAAACCGGAACACCCGGAGGAAACCCACACGGTCACAGGGAGAATGTGGATTGAACCCGGGGGTTGGTGTCACTGTGAGGCTGCAACTCCACCACTGTGCCACCGTGCCATTTTGGAAATGGGGCAACCTTCCCATTTTGAGCAGCTTTCGGGGAGAGAGACTACACTAGCTTCCTGAGTGTTTCTAAACGCTTCGGTTTCTAGACTCTCCCCCACCTGGGTGAGTAGAATAAAGAGGTTAAACGAATTCGGTTGTCTGCCTGTTTTTTCTAATAGGCCACGGACTACAACATTTGGTGTAGTCGGCAGGATCTCTTTGGCACCGTCAACCACGAACGACTAAGAGGCAGCGGTGACTGAAACACGTCCGAAGGAGACAGAGTGCACTTCTCGACCGTTGTTCAAGACCCCGGACGTTGACGTCTTTCAGACACTGAAGTCCCTCGTTTGGGGTTGATTTCGTGTTCAACTGAGATTCACAGACGAACCGATAAGGATAAGGACAAGGATAAGGACAAGGATAAGGACAAGGATAAGGTTCCGGATTTGGAAGGTAAGGGGCGGTCACTCTTGTTGTCATTGTCTTGATCTTGGTGAAATTGATCGTTTGTTAATATTTATTGGTAATATTTATTGGTAGTATTTATTGGTAACATAATTTCGGATAAATGGCAATCAGACATATGGGACAGTCTTTGGATAAGAGTGATGGCGGTGCCCCGGTACAACACATGTGTTATTTATTTATTTGCTTCGTTAATGAAAAGATTGGGAAACGAGGCCTGGCCAGTGAGAGGTAAATGGAATGTAGAGACTATCAAAGAGGATTAAAGAATGGAGAGAGGGGGTGCAGAAGCGCCATCAGGAGTCGAGGGAGCGAAGTTGGAGGGAAATTGCAAGTAGTAGAGGGATATCAGTGCGTGATTGTTGGGAATACCGAAAACATGCGATATTTTGCAAGCGGAATGTAAGGTGTATGATCTAAGACTTGCCCGTACTACCCGAGCTCGAGGAGAATTTAAAACCGGTACCAAAGGGATATATCCCGCCCAACAACAACAAAAGTCAGAATCCGAACCACTGGAGTCTATAACGGCTTTATTAGGTAATCAGGAATCGGAGGGTGACGAGGAACCTGGACACGTCCAATCCGGTGCGGTGGTGCCAGTCCCGGTTCTACCCTCCCGCCAGGATATTCGGGACTACCCCCCCGATTATGAGGCAGCATCAGGGAATATGGATAGGTCCCAGACAACCGTTGGTGAAAGGGTTAAGTTGCGCCACTAACATGAATCCGCACGATCGGCGCTAGAGATTGAGGATACTGCCTACCCTGGCCTTTTTCAGTAAACCTCATGCTGCCCAGCAGGTTGAATTATTTGCCCTCACGCAGGCCTGCCACCTTTGCGTTGACCAACGTGCTAACATTTACACCGACTCACGATATGCTTTTGGGGTTGCACATGATTTTGGTAACCTGTGGCAACACAGGGGCTTTTTGACTGCAGCAGGCACTCCTATTAAAAATGCCCTGTTTGTCCGAAATCTACTCGCGAGTTTAACACTCCCGAAAACCTTGGCTGTCATTAAATGTAATTCGCATACATCTGCCAAGGATCCCATTTCTTTCGGGAATGCATTGGCTGACATATTGGCACGCACAGAGGCCCTGACCCCTACCATTTTAGTTTCTTCAGGTGAACAACAGCAGTTTTCTGCAACTACCGCTATGCCCAGTGTTTCGGAACTCTGCCAGCTTCAGGGGGACTGAGAGACACCAGTGGAGCCAGGATGGGTGTTCCCCTCGCGAATCTGATTTGCTTTGGGTTACTGCCTCTGGCGAAGTTTGTGTCCCTAACGCGCTTTTACCTGTTTTGTTGCATTATGTGCACTCTCTTACCTATGCTGGTAAGAGGGGAATGTTGGATGTAATAAATGCTACATGGTATCACCCCAAAATACATTGGGGTTTACAAATTGATTTTATTGAACTGCCACGTGTACATAGTTATAAGTATTGCTTAGTTATTGTTGATGTGTTTAGCTGATGAATTGATTTTGCTATTGATGTTGCTATTTTGCTATTGTTACTCCTGCTATTAGGGGAAGTGCACTCAAGATCTATATGGGATTGTGGTTAATCTGTATTTACTCCATGACATTTATGTAAAGACGATCAGATGATGTGCAGAGGAGGCAATGGCACAATACCCTGGAAGGCAGAAAGAATAGGACCCTGCTCAGGATGGTTTAATAAGACCAGAGCTAAACAATCGAGAGACCAAGCCTATTGGGTTGTATCCTGTGGACACGCTTTGTGCCAGTTTAATTTCCAATGCCTGACAGATGAATTTAGTTTTCCATGTAAGAAGCAGCAGCCATATCAGGGTCGGTCTAGACGAACTCGAGGGTTACATCAGTCGTCCCTACGAGAAGAGATGAGGGGAAGAATAGACTGGAGAAGGGACTCTTGCAGTAGAACGCAGGAGAGCTTTACATGTCCAGCCAACACAGCATGCGCAGTAGGGAAGTATGAAGTACAATGCCCTGAGGGGTGCGGAGGGTATGCAGCAAAAGGACAACTAATGGTTATTACACATAACCAAGGGAAGGTCAATTTGACCACTAAATGGAATGTAAGCATGACTTGTGAAAGAGGAGATGGAACCGCATGGTTGAGTAATCAAACTGCGTTAAGGGAATGGAGCAGAAAGGGCTGGAACAGCTGGGGGGCAAGTAGCAACACTTACATTCTGAAGAAAGATGATTGGTTGGCGTGTACCAATGCTACCCAGATAGAAGGAAGGCACCCCCTAGTAATAATCTGGTCAGTACGAGAGACTACCCAGGAAGAATCCAATGTAGGACATTTAAGACGAATGTATACAACTTGTACCCCAATGGTTAGATCCCCGAATGTGTTAAATTTGACCGTCAGGATAGAATATGAATCCAGGAAGCAGAGTGAATGTAACTTTTCTGACATTACAATGGAGGTGTTGGAACTGGAATAGGAACGTTAAATTCCTTTGATATAGAGACCCTACAAAATAAGATACAGACAGGGGGAGGATTGATGGGAGAAGGAATAAAACTATGAAATGCTTAGGATAAAGGATTACAAGAAATGCAATTTTCAGGATGGTTATCTGATGTAATGACTTGGAGACAGAATGGAGAGGTAGAAAAAGAACTGGAAAGGGTAATGCAGAATCAAACGGAGTTAAATTCGAATTACACCCACTGTATGAGGAAAGAAATAGTGCCGAGGTTTGGACTACTGTGTACATTGAGCACTTTGGACAATGGACCCTATTTTACAGCCAAACTTAATGAGGAAATGTGCGAACAGTTAAATATCCGCCAGCAGTTCCACTGCGTACAACATCTACAAGCTGCAGGTATAGTGGAACGAGCAAATGGCACACTATGAAATAAATTGGCCTTGTACTTTGGAAAAATTGGAGATTACACGGGAATTTTGTTTTTGTCTTTCAGTCCAGGTATTTTAAAATTCATGTTACAAGTTGACAAAGCTTTTAATCAGGCATAGCAACTTCATGGTGAACTATTTTATGGATAACACCTTTCCTTACTCCTATTCCGTGCACGCTTTACTATTGACTTATTTACTGCCTAGTATTGAGAGCGATAACCATTTGCTCGGAGGGTGAGCTGGTGCTTTGGAACACCAGGTCTGCCCGGTTCTTTTTGAATCACACAGAGCCCTGGCTCCAATAATTGGTGTACGGATTATGACAACCAATCAGATGACTGTGGATGTCAATGTTTTAATGAGTGGTCCTTGAGACCCTATCTTAATCAAACACAGGAGAATTGGCCCCGGATACAAGTTAATTCTCCTCATGACTCTCCAGAAACACCAATAAATACAACTTGTTTCTGTAGAATGGGATCTAGACCAAATGTAGTTAGCCTGTCTGTGGGATTCAGCACATGCACCCATATCAGTACTGCAGTTCCCCCAAGACCTCTCAATGGGACTTACTTAATATGTGGGAGCTGGGCATATGTCTGGTTACCAGGACTTTCGCCACGGTATGATCAGGGATCTTATGAGACCTGGACAGGGTGCTGTTATCTAGCTTTTGTAATCCCACATTTACGAATTATAAATTATCCTCTACAATATCCAGAGTGGCGCTCTAAACGAGCTGTATCGGAGTTTGAGAGGTTTTGTGGATAATATTCCCGAGATGGGGAACCGCTCGGGCGGGAACTGAAATTAGAAACTTAGCTAGTGCCCTGGAACAATTAGCAAATTGTACTGCTGATGAGCTGTACGAGACTGTACGAGACTCAGGAACAAATATCCCAGCTAACAACTGAAATGGTGGCCAGAATCGTATGGCCCTAGATTTCCTGCTAGCTGAGAAAGGGGGCACCTGTGCTATGATAGGGCAAGAATGTTGTACATTTGTACCAGATGTATCCTCTAATATCACCAATATCGCAGGGCATATGAAGGAGGTTATAGAAAGAGTGTTTAGCGTTTGAGCCCTCTGAGGGGGTGCTGTGAACTGTTTAAGATCAAATTAATGCTTCAGGATGGGATTGGTTTGGTTTAGGATATTTGTGGGGGCCGATTCTCCATTATGGCAGTATCATTGTGTTAATTGTTGTGATTCTGTTAATCTGTTATTGCTTCGGTCCATGGATATGCCAAATATTTGTCAATCGGCCACTTTAAAAGACTGTGATTATAGCATAATCAAAGAGGGGAATGTAAGGGCTAACATTATGAATGCAGCAATCTGGGTTTTATTGCAGGAGTGTAAAAGCTCCAGCTCGGATTATTCTTGGGGCATCCTGTTGTCAGCATGGCTGATCGTATCCTCTGATATCAGCAACTGGCCTCAAAGCTTTGAAGTGTTAAGAAGAACATCTTGCCTTATGGACTGCACTTTGTTCCCAAGAAAGAAGAGCAGTCTTCGGACTGACACGACGGACCCAAAAGACACAAAGATTTATAGGGCATTGTAAACTTGCCATATAAGGCAGTGATGGAAAAATACTGGCACATGTATTTAGGGTATAAAAGGTGTCAAATGTAAGCTTTCGGGGAGAGAGACTACACTAGCTTTCGGGGAGAGAGACTACACTAGCTTTCGGGGAGAGAGACTACACTAGCTTCCTGAGCGTTTCTAAACGCTTCGGTTTCTAGACTCTCTCCCATCTGGGTGAGTAGAATAAAGAGGTTAAACGAATTCGGTTGTCTGCCTGTTTTTTCTAATAGGCCACGGACTATAACACGCCGCGCATCGATCCCCCGGTCACACCAGTGCTAGGTTATTCCACTTTCTCATCCACTTCCTGCACACTAGGGCCACACTAGGGCCAGAGGAGAAGGATATTGAATTATGTGAGGTAAGCGAAACAAGTAGAGTAGTGATGGAAATTAGGAGGATTAAAGAAGAGGAGGTACGGACACTTTTGAAGAATATAAAAGTGGATAAGTCTCCAGGTCCTGATAGGATATTCCCTAGGACATTGAGGGAAGTTAGTGCAGAAATAGCAGGGGCTATGACGGAAATATTTCAAACGTCATTAGAAACAGGGATGGTGCCGGAAGATTGGCGCATTGCGCATGTTGTGCCTTTGTTTAAAAAAGGTTCTAAAAGTAAACCTAGCAATTATAGACCTATTAGTTTGACGTCTGTGGTGGGAAAATTAATGGAAAAGATACTTAGGGACAATATATATAATTATTTGGATAATCAAGGCCTGATTAGAAACAGTCAACATGGATTTGTGCCTGGAAGGTCATGTTTGACTAATCTTCTTGAATTTTTTGAAGAGGTTACCAGGGAAATTGATAAGGGCAAGGCTGTGGATGTTGTCTATATGGACTTCAGTAAGGCATTTGACAAGGTTCCACATGGAAGGTTGATTAAGAAGGTTAAATCGTTGGGTATTAATAGTGAGGTTGCAAGATGGATTCAACAATGGCTGAATGGGAGATACCAGAGGGTAACGGTTGACAATTGTATGTCAGGCTGGAGGCCAGTGTCTAGTGGAGTGCCCCAAGGATCTGTGTTGGGTCCAATGTTGTTTGTCATTTACATTAATGATCTGGATGATGGTGTGGCAAATTGGATTAGTAAATATGCAGATGATACTAAGATAGGTGGAGTAGTTGATAGTGAGGTAGATTTTCAAAGTCTACAGAGAGACTTGGGCCTTTTGGAAGGGTGGGCTGAAAGATGGCAGATGGAGTTTAATGCTGATAAGTGTGAGGTGCTGCATTTTGGTAGGACAAATCAAAATAGGACGTACAGGGTAAATGGTAGGGAATTGAGGAATGCAGTGGAACAGAGGGATCTGGGAATAACTGTGCATTGTTCCCTGAAGGTGGAATCTCATGTGGATAGGGTGGTGAAGAAGGCGTTTGGTATGCTTGCCTTTATAAATCAGAGCATCGAGTATAGAAGTTGGGATGTAATGTTGAAATTGTACAGGGCATTGGTGAGGCCGAATCTGGAGTATGGTGTGCAGTTCTGGTCGCCAAATTATAGGAAGGATGTCGACAAAATGGAGAGGGTACAGAGGAGATTTACTAGAATGTTGCCTGGGTTTCAGCACTTAGGCTACAGAGAGAGGTTGAACAGGTTGGGTCTTTATTCTTTGGAGCGTAGAAGGTTGAGGGGGGACTTGATAGAGGTTTTTAAAATTTTGAGAGGGACGGACAGAGTTGACGTGGGTAAGCTTTTCCCTTTGAGAGTGGGGAAGATTCCAACACGGGGACATAGCTTCAGAATTGAGGGACAAAGGTTTAGGGGTAACATGAGGGGGAACTTCTTTACTCAGAGGCTTGTGGCTGTATGGAATGGGCTTCCGGTGGAAGTGGTGGAGGCAGGCTCGATTTTATTATTTAAGAGTAAATTGGATAGGTATATGGATAGGAGGGGATTGGAGGGTTATGGTCTGAGTGCAGGTAGATGAGACTAGGTCAGGGAGAATGGTCGGCGTGGACTGGTAGGGCCGGACAGGCCTGTTTCCATGCTGTAGTTGTTATATATATATATTATATTACAGAGGGCCAATGAACCCACAAACCGACAGGTCTTTGAATTAGAAACATAGAAAACAGGTGCAGGAGTAGGCCATTCAGCCCTTCAAGCCATCGTTCGGTGGCTGTTCATCTAAAATCAGTACCCCGTTCCTGCTTTATCCCCGTATCCCTTGCGTCCTTTAGCCCTCAGAGCTGAATCTAACTCTCTCTTGAAAACATCCTGTGAATCGGCCTTCACTGCCTTCTGTGGCAGAGATTCACAACTCTGGGTGATTTTTTCCCCCCTCATCTCAGGCCTAAATGGCCTACCCCTTATTCTTAAACTGTGACCCCAGGTTCTGGACTCAACCAAAATCTGGAACATTTTTCCTGCATCTAGCCTATCCAATCTTTTAAGAAGTTATATGTTTCTATAAGATCCCCTCTCATCCTTCTAAATTACAGTGAATACAAGTCCAGTCGACCCATTCTTTCTTCATATGTCAAAATGTTGTTGGGAGGAAACCGGAGAAACGTCAGCAACCAGAGAGAACGTGCTAACTCCACACAGAGGTCAGGATGAAACCCGGGCCTCTGGCGCTGAGGCAGCGGCTCTACCCGCTGCACCACTGTGCCCCCCTTCCACAGTCTGAGGATCATACGTCACAGGAGCAGAATTAGGCCATTCAGCCCATCAAGTCTGCTCCACCATGGCTGATCAATCTTTCCCTCTCAACCCCATTCTCCTGCCTTCTCCCCATAACCTTTGACACCCTTACTAATCAACAAGAATCATCATTGGAAATACCCATTGACTTGGCCTGACTTGCTTGGTCTGTGGCAATGACTTCCACTGATTCACTACCCACTGATTAGAGAAATTCCTTCTCTCCTTTCTGAAAGAACATCCTGTTATTCTGAGGCTGTGCCCTCTGGTTCGAGTGGAAACATCCTCTCTGCATCCACTTTATCGATACCTTTCATTATCCGGTGGGTTTTAATGGGATCGCCCCTCACCTGTCTAAACTCCAGCAAGGAGCTGTCTGTCTAAACTCCAGCAAGGTGCTGTCTGAGTTGCTGAGTTATTCCAGCATTTTCAGTTTCAGTTTCAATGTATCAGAAAGCTCTCTCTACAACATCCAATTAAACTGTCCAGGCACACATTAATGCAAGGATTAATCTCGCTGTACCTCTGTACAATGACAATAAATATATATTGTATTGTATTGTATTGATTCCCCAGGGGGTAAATTTGTTGATTCTGGATTTGTACTTTTTTTTTCAATTCAATTTAAAAAAAAATTAGTTTAGACATAGAAATGTTGTTTGATGTGTTCTCATTGACTGACTGTGTTTGGCTCTGATATACTAGTTGCTCATAAATAAATGAAATAACATTGTTATGTGCTATTATTATTGTTATTTGAACTTAAAATAATAATGTTAAAAACAGTATTTAAAAATTTCCCCATTGTGGGTTGCTTTTATGGTAGAAGTGTAAACTCAAATTACTGAACAAAACAGGGGGCGGGGGTAAATTTACTTTCGAAACGTTGCCAGGGAGTTGTGGATCGCTGCCCTCGTCCAGTACCCATACGCCCGCGCTGAGGAACAACACTCAGAGAGTCTTACTGTCAGCGTACGGGTAAAAACCAAACCCTGCTCCAATCATTACAAGATTAAATGAATTTACAAATCTCGGTAACTGGGGTGAAGCACTGTACAAATATTAATTACCAGAAATATATTTCCATATTCTACATTAAACTGCAGTCTGAAGAAGGGTCCCGACCCAAAACGTCACCTGACCACGATCTCCAGAGATGCTGCCTGACCCGCTGAATTATTCCAGCACTGTGTGTCCTTTACTCATTAAACTCAATCCCTTCAGTCCTCTCATAGTTTGCCCTGCATTTGTAACCTAATTATTACCTCATCGACTTACCACACCAGACCGCCTCCTACTCTAAATGACTCAAATAAAAAACATCTCCACATTTTCTAATCAAGGAAAAAACTTGCAAATGCTGGAAATCCCAAATGAAGCAGAACATGCTGCAAACTTCTACCAGGCCAGTCAGCGTCTGTGGGCGGAGAAATAGATAGTGCAAGATAGTATAAGAAAATAACTGCAGATGCTGTACAAATATTTATTCACAAAATGCTGGAGTAACTCAGCAGGTCAGGCAGCATCTCGGGAGAGAAGGAATGGGTGACGTTTCGGGTCGAGACATAGTGCTTTGGGTCTGGGATCCTCAGTCAGAACATCTTCCACATCCTGGCGAATGCACCCAACCAAATATTGTTTGGTTATTATTCGTCTGAATATTAATCTGGAGAATGGTCTCGACCCAAAAGTGTCACTTAGTTCTTTTTCTCCAGAGATGCTGCCTGACCAGCTGAGTTACTCCAGCTTCCTGTGTCTTTTTTCAGTGAAAAACCAGCATCTGCAGTTCCTTCCTACACATTGGTCCCGAAACGTCACCCATCCACGTCCTCCACAGATGCAGTCTGACCCCCGAGTTCCTCCAGCACTTTGTGCATTGCTCAGGATTCCAGCATCTGCAGTTCCTCATTTCTCTAAATTATTTTCCGGGCGTAGTCATTGTCACAATGTGGCCGAGTGTGGTCAATTTTGACAGGGTAAACCTTCTGAAACAGTACCATCGATCATTCCACTCAACGATGCTACCAGAAATAAACTTGCAAACTTCCCGTCTCTCAAAGTAGTGCCACAGATCTCACAAAGTAGTGCCACAGATCTCACTTTACAAAATGGAGGACACGGCCTGAAGGATGACTCTCTCCCTCCTCTCCCATCCGGCACGAGGGACAGAAGTGTGAAAACGCACACCTCCAGATTCAGGGGCAGTTTCTTTCCACCTGTTACCAGGCAACTGAACCATCCTATCACCAACTAGTGAGCGGTCCTGAGCTACCATCTATCTCATTGGAGACCCTCGGATTAACTTTGATCGGACTTTTCCGGCTTCACCTTACACTAAACGTTATTCCCTTATCATGTATTTTTTACACTGTATGTAGGAAGGAACTGCAGATGCAGACACAAGGTAGACACAAAATGCTGGAGTAACTCATTTGCTCGAGCATTTGGAGGGCAGCATCTCTGGGGAGAAGGAATGGGTGATATTTTGGGTTGAGACCCTTCGTCAGACAGAGTCAGGGGAGGGGGAGATAACAGAGATAAGGAAGTGTCAGGTGTGAGAACGAGACATCAAAGGGAGTGGAGATCAAGTCAAATGTAGAAATACATTGTTAGGTCGGAGAAGGGAACAACAAAGCAAACAGAGATAAAATGTAATCAGGGACAGACAGACTGGGTTACTTGAAGCTAAAGAAGTCAATATTCATTACACTGGGGTGTAAGCTGCCCAAGCGAAATATGAGGTGCTGTTCCTCCAGTTTGTGCTGGGCCTCACTCTGACAATGGAGCAGGCTCAGGACAGAAAGGTCAGTGTCGGAATGGGAGGGAGAGTTAAAATGTTGAGCAATTGGGAGATCAGGTGGGTTTAGGCGGACTGAGCAGAAGTGTTCAGCGAAACGATCGCCGAGCCTGCGCTTGGTCTCACTGATATATAGGAGTCCACACCTGGATGAGCGTATGCAGTAGATGAGGTTTGACAAGATGCAAGTGAATCACTGCCTCACCTGAAAAAACTGTTGGGGTCCTTGGACAGAGTCGAGGGGGGAGGTAGAGGGACAGGTGTTGCATCTCCTGCAGTTGCTGGGGAAGGTACCTGGGGAGGGGGTGGGAAGGGACGAGTTGACCAGGGAGTTGCGGAGGGAACGGTCTCTGCGGAAAGGGGTGGAGATGGGAAGATGTAGCTAGTGGTGGGATCCCGTTGGAGGTGGCGGAAATGCCAGAGGATTATGTGCTCTGTGCGACGGCTGATGGGGTGAAAGGTAAGGACAAGGGGACTCTGTCTCTGTTGTGACTAGGGGGAGAGGGAGTAAGGGCGGAGCAGAGGGATATCGAGGAGACCTTAGGGGAGTTTCATCTATGATGGGAGAGGGGAATCCCCCCGTTCCCCAAAGACTGAGGACATCTCAGATGTCCAGATATGCAACACCTCATCTTGGGCACAGAGTATTGTAATCATGTAGCATTTATTTCACAAAATGCTGGAGTAACTCAGCAGGTCAGGCAGCATCTCAGGAGAGAAGGAATGGGCGACGTTTCGTGTCGAGACCCTTCTGCAGACATTGTAATCATGTGTAGTCTTTCCGCTGACTGGATAGTACGCAACAAAAACTTTTCACTGTACCTCGGCACACGTGACAATAAACTAAACTGATAACTGATAAGGCATCACACGTCTCCCTTGTCTCACTGTGTGGGGCATGCTGTATCTAAACTTCATCCTCGCATCCTCTGTCTGAACCCTTACCCATACCCCAACGCTGAGACTGAAGCCCCTGCCCTGGGAGAGGCTTGAAACACCGATATTCCTGGGGGAACACGTGCCAAGTTGCAGTGTGGAGAGGTTGAGGAGCTGGAGATGGGGAGACGCCAGGGTTACAGCCGCTGGTGCTGTCACGCCGACCCAACACCAACATCGCGTCTAGAACAAGGCGCTGCCAACTGAAGACACTAAATGCTGGAGTAACTCAGCAGGTCAGGCAGCATCTCTGGAGAGAAGGAATGGGTGACTTTCGGGTCGAGACTCTTCTTCAGACTGACGTCTAGGCAGGGGTGTGGGGATATCACAGGGTGGACGGGGGGAAAGGCCGCCTTGTTGCTGCCGCCGCTTCAGCCCTTCGGCCGCGGCTATCCCAGCACTAGTCCAGCCTGTCCCGCCTCGGTCTGGCCGGGGCTGGCAGATGATTCACGCCGGCTTTACCCCGGCAGAGCGGGGCTGAGCGTTGATCCCCAGCCCGGCCCGGCCCAGGGACTCTCGCCGGATCTCCCTACCTGATAGCGCGGAGTCTCGGCTCCAACTCTCTGTTCCACCGCCTGGCGCTCTGGATCCGGCCGCTCCCGGTCCCTGGTCCCCGGCTCTCACGGCCGCCCAGTCCCGGTGCCTCTCCTCGTCTGTGTCTCTGGGCCCCGGTGCCCAGTCCGCGCCGCTCTGACTCGGCTCCTGTCCCGGACTCTCGCTTCCTCTCTCGCAGTGGAAAGTCCCTGTCGCCTCTGGTCGCGGCCTCTCGCTGCGCTGTCCCGGTCTCTGGTTCCCGGTCTCTGGTTCCCAGTCCCCTCTCCCCGCTGGGAACCCCCTGGCGCTGTTTGTAGCGCTGCCTCTCGTCACCCTGTCCCTGTCCCCGCCCCTTGCCCCCGGTCCCCCTCTCTCTCTCTCCCCCTCCCCCCTTGTCTGTCTGTCTGTCTCTCTCTCTCTCTCTCTCTCTCTCTCTCTCCCCCCCCCCCCCCGGCCTGCCTCTCTCTCTCCTAGCCCCGTCTCTCTCTCTCTCCCCCCTTGTCTCTCTCCCTCGTGTGAGTGTGTCTCTCTCTCCCCCCGGTTGTGTGTGTGTGTGTCTCTCTCTCTCTCTCCCCCTGGTTCTCTGTCTCTCTCTCTCTCCTCCTGGTTCTCTGGTGCTCTGGTGCTCTCTCTCTCTCTCTCCCCCTGGTTCTCTGTCTCTCTCTCTCTCTCTCCCCCCTCCTCCCCTCTGGGCGGTGGAAATCCCCGGCGCTATTTGCAACAGCGGGAGCGGGGATTTCCCGTGACGTCACGCCCAGGTCATCGCGGACGCCCATTGGTTGCCAGGGGGGGGATGTCGCTGTCCCATTGGCCGCTGTAGCACAGGTATGCAAATGCAGGCCCGGGCTGGGCGAGGCGAGGCTGAAGGGCCGAGCGGCCGAGGGCTGAGCCTGACCCGCAGCCAGCCCGGGGAATTCCCACACACATTCACAGCCGCCAGTGTGTTCAGGATAATATGCGAGCTGGGAGTGCCCGGAGAATCGCTAGCAATAACAAGGAACTGCAGATACTGATTTAGAAAAGAGAAAGACACAAAGTGCTGGAGTAACTAAGCGGGTCAGGGAGGATCTCTGGAGAACATGGGCAGGTCACCTCGGGCGGGGGCGGGGGGGGGGGGGGGGGGTGAGGGTCGTGTTGATTTATTTACGTGAAAATTTGGATACTTTTTTTTAAATTGAAAAAACTACGGCACGGTAGCGCAGCGGTAGAGTTGCTGCTTTACAGCGAATGCAGCGCCGGAGACTCAGGTTCGATCCTGACTACGGGTGCTGCACTGTAAGGAGTTTGTACGTTCTCCCCGTGACCTGCGTGGGTTTTCTCCGAGATCTTCGGTTTCCTCCCACACTCCAAAGACGTACAGGTATGTAGGTTAATTGGCTGGGTAAATGTAAAAATTGTCCCTAGTGGGTGTAGGATAGTTAATGTACGGGGATCACTGGGCGGCACGGACTTGGAGGGCCGAAAAGGCCTGTTTCCGGCTGTATATATATGATATATGATATGATATGATATGATGATCATGTCACAAGACGAAATAGATGGTAAAGATGGAAATAAAGTGCCGGAGTAACTCAGCGGGTCATGCAGCATCTCTGGAAAAAAGTAGGTGACGTTTTGGGTCAAGACCCTTCTTCAGACATCTATTTCACTATTTATAATTAGTTTGAAGAAGGGTCTCGACCTGAAACGTCACCCATTCCTTCTCTCCGGAGATGCTGCCTGACCCGCTGAGCTTTTTGTGTCTATCTTCGGTTTAAAACAGCATCTGCAGTTCCTTCCTACACACGGATAGGTGACCGGGGGCAGATGGAATATAGTGTAGCAAAGTGTGGACTCGTGCAATTTGGTCATAGGAATAAAGATGCAAACTATTTTATAAATGGAGAGAGAATCCAGAAATTAGAGGTGCAAAGAGTGCTGGTGCAGGATTCCCAAAAGTTAATCTGCAAGTCGAATTGGTAATAAAGAAGACAAACGTAATGCATTTATTTCAAGACGGCTTGAACACAAAAAGAGCCTTGAAATGCGGAGGCTCAATAAGGCGCTGGTCTGGCCACATTTCGAATATTGTGCACAATTGTGGGCGCCATATCTGAGGGAGGATAGAAACATAGAAAATAGGTGCAGGAGGAGGGCATTTGGCCCTTCGAGCCAGCACCTCCATTCATTGTGATCATGGCTGATCACCCACAATCAGTGCCTGCCTTCACCCCATATCCTTTGATTCCACTAGCCCCAAGAGCTCTATCTAACTCTCTTTTAAATTCATCCAGTGAATTGGCCTCCACTGCCATTTGTAGCAGAGAATTCCACAAATTCACAACTCAGAAGGAAAAAGTTCCTTCTCACCTCAGTTTTAAATGGCCTCCCTTTTATTCTAAGACTGGCCCCTGGTTCTGGACTCCCCCAACATTGAGAACATTTTTCCTGCATCTAGCTTGTCCAGTCCTTTTATACTTTTATATGTCTCTAGAAGATCCCCTTTCATCCTTCTAAACTGCAATGAATAAATGCCCAGTCATTCCAATCTTTCCTCATATGACAGTCCCTCCATCTCAGGGATTAACCTCGTGAAACTACGCTACACTGCCTCAATAGCAAGGACGTCCTTCCTCAAATTAGGAGACCAAAACTGCACACAATACTCGAGATGTGGTCTCACCAGGGCCATATACAACTGCAGAAGGACCTCTTTGCTCCTATACTCAAATCCTCTCGTTATGAAGGCCAACATGCCATTAGCTTTCTTCACTGCCTGCTCTACCTACACGCTTTCTTTCAGGAACTGGTGTACAAGGACACCCATGTCACGCAGCCCCAGCACCAAGCCTTGCGGGCACTCCAGAACGGCATGGTGGCGCAGCAGTAGAGTCGCTGCCTTACAGCGAATGCAGCGCCGGAGACTCAGGTTCGATCCTGACTATGGGCGTCGTCTGTACGGAATTTGCACGTTCTCCCTGTGACCTGCGTGGGTTTTCTCCGAGATCTTCGTTTTCGTCCCACACTCCAAAGACGTACAGGTACGTAGGTTAATTGGCTTGGTAAATGTAAAAATTGTCCGTAGTGGGTATAGGATAGTGTTAATGTGCGGGGATCGCTGGGCGGCGCAGACCCGGTGAGCCAAAGGGCCTGTTTCTGTGCTGTATCTCTAAATCTAAAAAATCTAAAAAATCCACTCTCCACTGCCTGCCATTCTGAAAAGGACCCGTTTATTCCTACTCTTTGCTTCCTGTCTGCCAACCAATTCTCTATCCATGTCAATACCCTACGCCCAATACCATGTGCTCTAATTTTGCTCACCAACCTCCTGTGTGGGACCTTATCAAAGGCTTTCTGAAAGTCTAGATACACTACATCCAGTCTCTCCTTCATCCATTTTACTTGTCACATCCTCAAAAAATTCCAGAAGATTATTCAAGCAGGATTTCCCCTTCATAAATCCATGCTAACTTGGACCAATCCTTTTACTGCTATCCAAATGCGCCATTATTACCTCTTTAATAATTGACTCCAGCATCTTCCCCATCACCGATGTCAGGCTAACTGGTCTGTAATTCCCCCGATTCTCTCTCGCTCCTTTCTTGAAAAGTGGGATAACATTAGCTATCCTCCAATCCACAGGAACTGATCCTGAATCTATTGAACATTGGAAAATGATCACCAATGCGTCCACAATTTCTAGAGCCACGTCTTTCAGTACCCTGGGATGCAGACCATCAGGCCCTGGGGACTTATCAACCTTCAGTCCCATCAGTCTACCCAATACTATTTCTCGCCTAATGCAAATTTCTTTCAGTTCCTCTGTCTCCCTAGATCCTCTGTTCTCTTGTATATCTGGGAGATTGTTTGTGAAGACAGATCTGAAGTACCTGTTCAACTCTTCCGCCATTTCCTTGTTTCACCCATTTCTACCTTCAAGGGACCCACATTTGTGTTTACTAATCTTTTTCTCTTAATAGACAATAGACAATAGACAATAGGTGCAGGAGTAGGCCATTCAGCCCTTCGAGCCAGCACCGCCATTCAATGCGATCATGGCTGATCACTATCAATCAGTACCCCGTTCCTGCCTTCTCCCCATACCCCCTCACTCCACTATCCTTAAGAGCTCTATCCAGCTCTCTCTTGAAAGCATCCAACGAACTGGCCTCCACTGCCTTCTGAGGCAGAGAATTCCACACCTTCACCACCCTCTGACTGAAAAAGTTCTTCCTCATCTCCGTTCTAAATGGCCTACCCCTTATTCTCAAACTGTGGCCCCTTGTTCTGGACTCCCCCAACATTGGGAACATGTTATCTGCCTCTAATGTGTCCAATCCCCTAATTATCTTATATGTTTCAATAAGATCCCCCCTCATCCTTCTAAATTCCAGTGTATACAAGCCCAATCGCTCCAGCCTTTCAACATACGACAGTCCCGCCATTCCGGGAATTAATCTAGTGAACCTACGCTGCACGCCCTCCATAGCAAGAATATCCTTCCTCAAATTTGGAGACCAAAACTGCACACAGTACTCCAGGTGCGGTCTCACCAGGGCCCGGTACAACTGTAGAAGGACCTCTTTGCTCCTATACTCAACTCCTCTTGTTACGAAGGCCAACATTCCATTGGCTTTCTTCACTGCCTGCTGAACCTGCATGCTTCCTTTCATTGACTGATGCACTAGGACACCCAGATCTCGTTGAACTCCCCCTCCTCCTAACTTGACACCATTCAGATAATAATCTGCCTTTCTATTCTTACTTCCAAAGTGAATAACCTCACACTTATCTACATTAAACTGCATCTGCCATGTATCCGCCCACTCACACAACCTGTCCAAGTCACCCTGCAGCCTTATTGCATCTTCCTCACAATTCACACTACCCCCCAACTTAGTATCATCTGCAAATTTGCTAATGGTACTTTTAATCCCTTCGTCTAAGTCATTAATGTATATCGTAAATAGCTGGGGTCCCAGCACCGAACCTTGCGGTACCCCACTGGTCACTGCCTGCCATTCCGAAAGGGACCCATTTATCCCCACTCTTTGCTTTCTGTCTGTTAACCAATTTTCTATCCATGTCAGTACCCTACCCCCAATACCATGTGCCCTAATTTTGCCCACTAATCTCCTATGTGGGACCTTGTCGAAGGCTTTCTGAAAGTCGAGGTACACCACATCCACTGACTCTCCCTTGTCAATTTTCCTAGTTACATCCTCAAAAAATTCCAGTAGATTTGTCAAGCATGATTTCCCCTTCGTAAATCCATGCTGACTCGGAACGATCCCGTTACTGCTAGCCAAATGCTCAGCAATTTCGTCTTTTATAATTGACTCCAGCATTTTCCCCACCACTGATGTCAGACTAACTGGTCTATAATTACCCGTTTTCTCTCTCCCTCCTTTCTTAAAAAGTGGGATAACATTTGCTATTCTCCAATCCACAGGAACTGATCCTGAATCTATAGAACATTGAAAAATGATCTCCAATGCTTCCACTATTTCTAGAGCCACCTCCTTAAGTACTCTGGGATGCAGACCATCAGGCCCTGGGGATTTATCAGCCTTCAGTCCCATCAGTCTACCCAAAACCATTTCCTGCCTAATGTGGATTTCCTTCAGTTCCTCCATCACCCTAGGTTCTCCAGCCCCTAGAACATTTGGGAGATTGTGTGTATCTTCCTCAGTGAAGACAGATCCAAAGTAACGGTTTAACTCGTCTGCCATTTCTTTGTTCCCCATAATAAATTCCCCTGCTTCTGTCTTCAAGGGACCCACATTTGCCTTGACTATTTTTTTCCTCTTCACGTACCTAAAAAAACTTTTGCTATCCTCCTTTATATTATTGGCTAGTTTACCCTCGTACCTCATCTTTTCTCCTCGTATTGCCTTTTTAGTTAACTTTTGTTGCTCTTTAAAAGAGTCCCAATCCTCTGTCTTCCCACTCTTCTTTGCTATGTTATACTTCCTCTCCTTAATTTTTATGCTGTCCCTGACTTCCCTTGTCAGCCACAGGTGTCTCTTACTCCCCTTAGAGTCTTTCCACCTCTTTGGAATAAATTGATCCTGCAACCTCTGCATTATTCCCAGGAATACCTGCCATTGCTGTTCTACCGTCTTCCCTGCTAGGGCCTCCTTCCAATCAATTTTGGCCAGCTCCCGCCTCATGCCTCTGTAATCCCCTTTGCTATACTGTAATACCGACACTTTCGATTTTCCCTTCTGCCTTTCCATTTGCAGAGTAAAACTTATCATGTTGTGATCACTGCCTCCTAATGGCTCTTTTACCTCTAGTCCCCTTATCAGATCAGGATCATTACACAACACTAAATCCAGAATTGCCTTCTCCCTGGTAGGCTCCAGTACAAGCTGTTCTAAGAATCCATCTCGAAGGCACTCTACAAACTCTCTTTCCTGGGGTCCATTTCCAACCTGATTTTCCCAGTCTACCTGCATGTTGAAATCTCCCATAACCACCGTAGCATTACATTTTTGACACGCCAATTTTATCTCCTGATTTAACTTGCACCCTAAGTCGAGGCTACTGTTTGGGGGCCTATAGATAACTCCCATTAGGGTCTTTTTACCCTTACAATTTCTCATTTCTATCCATACTGATTCAACATCTCCTGATTCTATGTCACCCCTTGCAAGGGAATGAATATCATTCCTTACCATCAGAGCAACCCCACCCCCTCTGCCCACCTGTCTGTCTTTTCTATACGTTGTGTACCCCTGAATATTCAGTTCCCAGCCCTGGTCCTCTTGTAGCCATGTCTCAGTGATCCCTACAACATCATACTTGCCCATGACTAACTGAGCCTCAAGCTCATCCACTTTATTTTTTATACTACGCGCATTTAAGTACAACACTTTAACTTCTGTATTTACCTCCCCTCTCACATCGTTCACAATTGGCCCTGCCCTTAATTTCTTTTCCGCTCTAGAACTTCTGTTCCCATTCTTCCGAGAGTCTTTTGCAATATCTCCTGTATTCCCTTTTACCTCATCTTCATATTCACAATTTGTTAACCCCTCCCCCCCACTACTTAGTTTAAAGCCACAGGTGTCACACTAGCAAACCTGCCTGCCAGAATGTTTGTCCCCCTGCTGTTAAGATGCAACCCGTCCCTTTTGTACAAGTCACCCCTAGCCCAGAAGAGATCCCAGTGGTCCAGAAATCTAAATCCCTGCTCTCTGCACCAGTCCCTCAGCCATAAATTCATACCCTCTATCTCTCTGTTCCTGGCCTCACCAGCACGAGGTACCGGTAGCAGTCCAGAGATAACCACCTTCGACGTCCTACTTCTCAGCGTTTTTCCCAACTCTCTAAACTCCCGCTGTAGCACCTCCTTCCTCTTCCGCCCGACGTCATTCGTGCCCACGTGCACAACGACTTCAGGTTGATCGCCTTCCCTCGCTAGGATTTTCTGAAGGCGGTCTGTGATGTGTTGAACCCTGGCACCAGGGAGGCAACAGACCATCCTCAAGTCCCTCCTGCTGCCACAGAATCTTCTGTCCGTCCCTCGGACTATGGAGTCACCGACCACTACGGCTCTTCCAGACTTCGGTCTCCCCTGTCGAGTATCCTTGCCAACAGGTCCGCCACTCGGACTGGAAACGTCTTCTGCCCCGACAGTTCCCAAGAGGGTATACCTATTTGCAATAGGCACAGCCACCGGGGTCTCCTGTAGTCCACGTCCACTCCCCCCGGAAACAGTCTCCCACCTTCGCTCGACCTGGACCCTTGGCGTGACAGCCTCACAATAGGTCCTGTCGAGGAAACTCTCGCATTCCCGGATGGCCCTGAGGTCATCCAACTGCCTCTGCAACTCCACCACACGTCCCTTCAGGAGCTGCACCTGGACACAGTTCTTGCAGGTGTAGCTCCCAGAAACTCCCGCGACGTCCCCGTCTTCCCACATCCTGCAGGAAACACACCGCACCAACTTTTCCGCCATCACCTTGTGCCTATAACCAGCTCTGGCTTAAAACAATGGTATCCTCCTCACCTAAAGAAGCTTTTACTGTCCTTCTTTATATTCTTGGCCAGCTTCGCTTCGCTTCGTACCTCATCTTTTCAGCCCTTATTACCCTTTTTGCTACCTTCTGTAGTCCTTTGAAAGTTGCCCAATCCTCTGGCTTCCCGCTACTCTTTGCTATGTTATACATCTTTTCTTTTAGTTTTATTTCATCTCTAACTTCCCTTGAAGAAAGCAAATGGTACGTTGGCATTCATAGCAAGAGGATTTGAGTTTAGGAGCAGGGAGGTTCTGCTGCAGTTGTACAGGGCGTTGGTGAGACCGCACCTGGAGTATTGTGTGCAGTTTTGGTCTCCTAACCTGAGGAAAGACGTTCTTGCCTTAGAGGGAGTACAGAGAAGGTTCACCAGATTGATCCCTGGGATGGCAGGACTTTCATATGAGGAAAGACTGGATAGACTGGGCTTGTACTCGCTGGAATTTAGAAGACTGAGGGGGGATCTTATAGAAACATATAAAATTCTTAAGGGGTTGGAGAGGCTAGATGCGGGAAGATTGTTCCCGATGTTGGGGGAGTCCAGAACCAGGGGTCACAGCTTAAGGATAAGGGGGAAGTCTTTTAGGACCGAGATGAGAAAACATTTCTTCACACAGAGAGTGGCGAGTCTGTGGAATTCTCTGCCACAGAAGGTAGTTGAGGCCAGTTCATTGGCTATATTTAAGAGGGAGTTAGATGTGGCCCTTTTTGCTAAAGGGATCAGGGGGTATGGAGAGAAGGCAGGTACAGCTACTGAGCTGGATGATCAGCCATGATCATATTGAATGGCGGTGCCGGCTCGAAGGGCCGAATGGCCTACTCCTGCACCTATTTTCTATGTTTCTATGTTTGTCAGCCACCGTTGCCTCTTACTCCCCTTAGAATCTTTCTTCCTCTTTGGAATGAAATGATCCTGCATCTTCTGGATTATGCCCAGAAATTCCTGCCGTTGCTGTTCCAACGTCATTCCTGCTAGGATCCTTTTCCATTCGACCTTGGCCAGCTCCTCGCTCATGCCTTCATAGTCCCCTTTGTTCAACTGCAATACTAACATTCCTGGTTTAACCTTCTCCCTCTCAAATTGCAATTAAAACTAATCATATTATGGTGACTACCTCCAAGCGGTTCCTTTACCTTGAGTTCCCTCTGGTTCATTGGACAACACTAAATCCAGAATTGCCTTCTCTGTGGTAGGCTCCAGTACAAGCTGCTCTCAGAATCCATCTCGGAGGCACTCTACAAACTCCCTTTCTTGTGGTCCGGAACCAACATGATTTTCCCAGTCTACCTGCATATTGAAATCACAGTGGCATTACCTTTGTTACCTTCCAATTTAAACTCCTGCTGCAACTTACATCCTATGTACAGGCTACTATTTGGAGGTCTGTAGATAACTCCCATTAGTGTCTTCTTGCCTTCACAATTCCTCAACTCTATCCACAGTGACTCTACATTGTCAGTCCTTATGCCACCCCTCGTTAGGGATTGAATTCCATCCCTCACCAACAGAGCTACCCCCCACCTCCTCTGCCCACCTGCCTGTCCTTTCTATAGGACATATAACCCCAAATATTCAGTTCCCAGTCCTGATTCCTCTGCAGCCACGTCTCTGTAATCCTGACAATGTCATACCTACCAATCTCTAACTGAGCCTCAAGCTCATCCACTTTACTTCTTATACTTCACGCATTCATATATAGTACTTTTAATCCTTTGCTCATCTCACCATTCACATCGATTCCTATTACACTTGGCCATTCTCTCCTATTACTTCGTGAGCTTTGTGTTCTGTTAATTCTGGGGTATTTCTTACCTTTTCCTATACTCTCTTTCCCTTTAACTCGATCCTTGTCTATCCTATTTTGAACCCCCCACCCCACCCCACTATTTAGTTTAAAACCACTCGTGTAGCAGTGGCAAACCTGCCTGCCAGACTACTGGCCCCCTGCCTGTTGAGGTGCAACCCGTCCCTTTTGTACAATCCACCCTTATTCCAAAACAGATCCCAGTGGTCTAAGAATCTAAATCCCTGCCCCCTGCACCAGCTCCTCAGCCACACATTCAGGTCCCGTATCTCCCTGTTCCTGCCCTCACTAGCACGAGGAACTGGAAGCAAACCGGAGATAACCACCCTGGAGGTCCTGATTTTCAGCCTCCTTCCGAGCTTTCTAACATCACGCTACAGAATCTCTTTCCTCTTCTTCCTGACATCGTTTGTGCCGACATGCATTACCACTTCCAGCTGTTCACCTTCACCCTTCAGGATGCTCTGCACTCAGTCCGTGACGTCCTGGAACCAGGGAGGCAACACACCATCCTTGAATCCCGCTTGTTGCCGCAGAAACCCCTGTCTGTACATCTCATGATGGAGTCCCTGCTACCACGGCTCTGCCTGACGTCGGTCTCTCCGGCTTTGCCTCAACGCCACGTTTTGCCTCGCAGACTTGTCCGCCGCTCAGACTGGCAGCGTCTTCTGTCCCGACAGCTTCCAAGCGGGTGAACCTGTTATCAAGGGGTACAACCCCCGGGGACTCTTGCACTCCAAGCTTCCTTCCCTTCCTCACCGTCACCCACCTTCTCTGTTCTTTGGTGTAACAATCTCACTGAAGGTCTTCTCCAGGAAACTCTAATTTTCTTGGATGATCCTGAGATCATCCAGTTGGTTCTCCAGTTCCCCAACACGGTCCTTCAGGAGCTGAACCTGGACACACTTACCACATGTGTAGCAGCCAGAGGCACCAACAGTGTCCCTGACCTCCCACATCCTGCAAACATCACACTGACTCAGCTTACCTGGCATTTCGTTTTATTGTCTCACCCTCTCCAATTTTTGGCATGGCCACCTCGCCAATGACTGGCACTTTTCCCGACAGGCTGCTCCCTGAGACCGAGCCTTGCTTATATGAGCTGTTAAATTGACTAATTGATTAATTAGCTAACTTACCAATTTTCTAGTTTAATTGCTCAGCCAATGCCCGCACGCCTTCAGCTGCCGCTCCCCTGACCAACCTGAAGGTATGTGTTTGAGCCTGGCCCCAACCGGGTTTTTAAAACCCCCACTCCCGCAAAACAAAACTCTGAAAACTCTGATGTGCTGTCCTGGAGAGGGTCCAGAGGAGGTTTGCAAGAATAATTCCAGGAATGAGTGGATTAACTCATGATGAGCGTTTGTCAGCACTGGTCCTGTACTCGCTGGAGTTTAGAAGATTGAGCGGGGACCTCATTGAAACATACAGAACAGTGAAGGGTCTGGATAGAGTGGATGTGGGGAGGATGTTTCCACTAGTGGGAGAGTCTAGGACTAGAGGTCATAGCCTCAGAATTAAAGGACGTTCCTTTTGAAAGGAGATGAGAAAGAATTTCTTTCGTCAGAAGGTGGTGAACCTGTGGCATGCATTGCCACAGAAGGTTGTGAAGGCCAAGTCAATGGATATTGTTAAGGCAGAGATTCTTGTTTAGTATTAGTGTCAGGGGTGAGGGGGAGAAGGCAGGAAAATGGGGTTAGGAGGGAGAGATAGATCAGCCATGATTGAACGGTGGAGGAGACTTGAAGGGCTGAATGGCCTCATTCTGCTCCTATCAAGTATGACCTTATGACCCTTCTTCAAACGTATAATAAATAGTGAAATAGATGCTATTCCTGGGTATGTAATGTTTCAATCTCATCTGCCAAGCCGTCTATAAAGCTTCCTGCAGCCAAACGCCTTCCCGCCTTGACCATAGCCTTAGTGACAGCGCCCACGGCAGTTAAACCAACTGCAACTGAAGAACAACGCCAGAGACCCACACGCCAGAGACCCACACGCCAGAGACCCACACGCCAGAGACCCACAGCGCCAGAGACCCACAGCGCCAGAGACCCACAGCCCCAGAGACCCACAGCGCCAGAGACCCACAGCACCAGAGACCCACAGCACCAGAGACCCACAGCACCAGAGACCCACAGCTCCAAACACCCACACGCCAGAGACCCACACGCCAGAGACCCACAGCTCCAGAGACCCACAGCTCCAGAGACCCACAGCTCCAAACACCCACAGCGCCAGAGACCCACAGTGCCAGAGACCCACACGCCAGAGACCCACAGCTCCAAACACCCACAGCGCCAGAGACCCACACGCCAGAGACCCACAGCTCCAGAGACCCACAGCTCCAAACACCCACAGCGCCAGAGACCCACAGTGCCAGAGACCCACACGCCAAACACCCACAGCGCCAGAGACCCACACGCCAGAGACCCACACGCCAGAGACCCACAGCTCCAGAGACCCACAGCTCCAAACACCCACTGCTCCAGAGACCCACAGTGCCAGAGACCCACAGCTCCAGAGACCCACAGCTCCAGAGACCCACAGCTCCAGAGGCCCACAGCTCCAGAGGCCCACAGCTCCAGAGGCCCACAGCTCCAGAGGCCCACAGCTCCAGAGGCCCACAGCTCCAGAGGCCCACAGCTCCAGAGGCCCACAGGTCCAATCTTGACCTCGGGTGCGGTCGGTACGGAATTTGTACGTTCTCCCTTTGACCTGCGTTCGCTTCCTCCGGGTGCTCTGGTTTCCTCCCACACTCTAAGACGTACAAGTTTGGAGGTTAATTGGCCTCTGTAAATTACCCCTTGTGTGTAGGGAGTTGATGAGAAAGTGGGATAACACAGAACTAGCGTGAATGAGTTGTCATTGTCTCGATGGGCTGAAGGGCCTGTTTCCATGCTGTGTCTCTAAACTGCTGACAAAAAATGCAAATGCAGAAATTCTGAAACAAAAACAGAAAATGCTGAGCTCTCTCTCTCTCTCCCTCTCTCCCTCTCTCCCTCTCTCCCTCTCTCCCTCTCTCCCTCTCTCCCTCTCTCCCTCTCTCCCTCTCTCCCTCTCTCCCTCTCTCCCTCTCTCCCTCTCTCCCTCTCTCCCTCTCTCCCTCTCTCCCTCTCTCCCTCTCTCCCTCTCTCCCTCTCTCCCTCTCTCCCTCTCTCCCTCTCTCCCTCTCTCCCCCTCTCCCTCTCTCTCTCTCCCTCTGTTTCTGCACCAAGCTACATAAGCAAATCGGATGGGCCAAAGCATGACCGAAGTGCTGGGGAATTTCGGGAGCATCTGGAGGATGGGAAGAAGTGAAACGTGCAGGGAGATTCAGACAGGGAACTTCACAGGTTCAGCTCTTGGTAATGGGGAAGGCTGGTTTATCCCGATGATAGACACAAAGTGCTGGAGTAACTCAGTGGGTTAGGCAGCATCTCTGGAGAGAAGCAATGCGTGATGTTTCAGGTCCAGACCCTTCTTCAGACTAATACTCAGACTAACAATAACCAACCAATATTTGATAACCAACCTAATCGTTTCTCCAGCCCCGCACGGCTCGGTTTTACCTTCTCCCCAAAATCCATAAACAGAACAGGCCACGGTGGCACAGCGGTAGAGTTGCTGCCTTACAGCGCTTACAGCGCCAGAGACCCAAGTTCCATCCCGACTATGGACGCTGTCTGTACAGAGTTTGTACCTTCTTCCCATGACCATGCTAGGAGGCTGCAACGTGACTTGGATAGGTTGGGTGAGTGGGCAAATACATGGCAGATGCAGTATAATGTGGATAAATGTGAGGTTATCCACTTTGGTGGCAAGTACAGGAAAGCAGACTATTACCTGAATGGTGGCCGGTTAGGAGAAGGGGAGATGCAACGAGACCTGGGTGTCGTGGTACACCAGTCATTGAAAGTAGGCATGCAGGTGCAGCAGGCAGTGAAGAAAGCGAATGGTATGTTGGCATTCATAACGAGGGGATTTGAGTATAGGAGCAGGGGGGTTCTGCTACAGTTGTACAGGGCATTGGTGAGACCGCACCTGGAGTATTGTGTACAGTTTTGGTCTCCTAATCTGAGGAAAGACATTCTTGCCATAGAGGGAGTACAGAGAAGGTTCACCAGATTGATTCCTGGGATGGCAGGACTTTCATATGAAGAAAGACTGGATAGACTCGGTTTGTACTCGCTGGAATTTAGAAGATTGAGGGGGGATCTTATATAAACTTACAAAATTCTTAAGGGGTTGGACAGGCTAGATGCAGGAAGATTGTTCCCGATGTTGGGGAAGTCCAGAACAAGGGGTCACAGTTTAAGGATAAGGGGGAAGTCTTTTAGGACCAAGATGAGAACGTTTTTTTTCACACAGAGAGTGGTGAATCTGTGGAATTCTCTGCCACAGAAGGTAGTTGAGGCCAGTTCATTGGCTATATTTAAGAGGGAGTTAGATGTGGCCCTTGTGGCTAAAGGGATCAGGGGGTATGGAGAGAAGGCAGGTACTGAGTTGGATGATCAGCCATGATCATATTGAATGGCGGTGCAGGCTCGAAGGGCCGAATGGCCTACTCCTGCACCTATTTTCTATGTTTCTATGTTTCTACCACGTGGGTTTTCTCCGAGATCTTCGGTTTCCTCCCACACTCCAAAGACGTACAGGTTTGTAGGTTAATTGGCTTGAGTTTGTATACTTGGTATAGGTGTAAATTGTCCCTCGTGTGTGTAGGCTTGTGTTAATGTGTGGGGATTGCTGGTTGGTGCAGACTCGGTGGGCCGAAGGGCCTGTTTCCGCACTGTATTTCTAAACTAAATTAAACTAAACTGCCCTGGCAGACCCATTGTTTCTGCCTGCTCCTGTTCCACTGAATTCATTTCCTTGTACCCGGACTCCAGCCTATTCCCCCTGGTCCAATCCCTCCCGACCTATGTCCAAGACACCTCACACGCCCTTCGTCTTTTCAAGAATCTGATTCAATTAAATAGATTGAATGATATTTATTTACCTGGGTCCAGTGAAATGCTTTGTTGTGTACAACGCGGTAAAATCATACAGCAGGCCTCACCTAGGCAGTGCACAAGAGTTGCCACGATTCAGGTGCTGATAAAGGTTTGAAACGGTGACGATCCCTCTCTGTTCCTGGCGGCCCGTTCACCGTTCGGCCCCACGACATCCGAGGAGTCTTCTGCCGGCAGCAACAACAAACTTACACTGAAAAATAAAATAATTGTTTAAAACGCACGCAGTGTTGGAAATGAACTGGTATTGAGTTAATCAACGTGCCAGACAGCACACACGGTGAACAGGGACAGGCAAACCAGTCTTAGGTTTAGGTTTATTATTGTCACATGTTTTGCATGCTGTCCAAACGGATCAGATAAACCATACATAGATACATAGGTAGAGCACAGGGGATGATACAGAGTGCAGAATAAAGTGCTCAGCATTGTAGCGCATCAGTTCCAGAGACAAAGTCCAATGTCTGTAATGGAGTTGATGGCAATGGGGTGAATCAGACAGTGTCTTAGCTAATTGACAGACGATTCATAAGCCCGATAACAGAGAGGAAGAATCGGTGGCAGATTCTGTGATGCTCACTTTCAAGCTTCTGACTGATGGGAGTGGGGAGGAGAAGGAATGATCGGGGTGGGACAGTCTTTGATTATGTTGGCTGCTTTCACGTGGCAGCGTGAAGTGCAGGTGGAGTCAATGGTGGGGAGTCTGGGCTGTGTGATGGACTGTGTATGGAAGAAGGAACAGCAGATGCTGGTTTGTACCCAAAATAGACTTAAAATGCTGGAGTAACTTGGCGGGTCAGGCAGCATCTCTGGGGGAAAGAAACACAGGTGTAGGTGACAATTCAGGTTGAGCCCTTCTTCAGACTGGGCTACATCCACAACTCTGCAATTTCTTACAGTCTTGGGCAAAGCTGTTCTCAAACCAAGCTGTAAAACAACTCAACAGTAATTTCCCCAGAAACCCAAGAGTGTTTTGAAGCAAGCAGCATGTAGAAGGCCCTACATCGGGTGGCACGGTGGCACAACAGTAGTTGCCTCCCTACAGTACTGGCAGCATCATTCATACTTACTGCAGAATATAGTTCATAGACCATACTTTATATAAGAAACAAATGCTCTGTGGCTAGACAACACCCCTGTTCTTGTACTGAATCCCAGAGCTGTTGTAAAGTAATTCCAGTACAAATACAACACTGGCATCTAGCCTACCTTATGGAACATTGCCCAGCGATGTCCCATTCCCAAAAAGCAGCACAAATCCCATCAGGTCCCATCGGGCCGCTGGAAATGATCAGCATCATCTCTGAATGATCTGAATCAGTCTGAAGAAGGGTCTCGACCCGAAACGTCACCCATTCCTTCTCTCCTGAGATGCTGCCTGACCTGCTGAGTTACTCCAGCATTTTGTGAATACCTTCGTAATGATCAGCAGAGTGATGGATGGTGTGGACAGTGTCAGCTGCACCTCCTCACTACTCCTGCTCATTGGAGTCTGGGCTGGGTATCACCAGAATCACTGGGCTCCAAATCTCATCCCAGCCTTGGCTGAAACGCAGACCAAATAGCTGAACTCCACAGGTGATCTGGCAGTGACCACATGTGACATCAAGGCAGCCTCTGTCTGAAGATAGACACAAAATGCTGGAGTAACTCAGTGGGACAGGCAGCATCTCTGGAGAGAAGGAATGGGTGATGGTTCGGGTCGAGACCTTTCTTCAGACTGATTTTGACTAAGTCTGGTATCATGGAGCTCTGGTAAAACCATTCAATGGGCTTAGAAAGGAGATGAGGAGGAATTTCTTTAACCAGAGGCTGGTGAAACTGTGGAACTCATTGTTACTGACGGCTGTGGAGGACAAGTCAATGGGTATTTTTGATAGGCTCTTGATTAGTAAGGGTGTCAAGGTTATGGGGAGTTATAGAGTCCCTCAGTGTGGAAGCTGGCCCTTTGGTCCAACTTGCCCACACTGCCCAACATGTCCCATCTACACTAGTCCCACCTGTCTGAGTTTGACCCATATCACTCCAAACCTCTCCTATCCATGCAGCTGTCTAACTTTCTTAAGCATTACGATAGTCCCTGCCTCAACTACCTTCTCCGGCAGCTTGTTCCATACACCCACCACCCTTTGTGTGAAAAACTTACCCCTCAGATTCCTATTAAATCTTTCCCCCCTTAAACCTATGTCCTCTGGTTTACGATTCCTACTCTCGGCCAGAGACTCTGATTGTTCCTCTAATGATTTTGTGCACCTTTATGAAGATCAGAGAAGCCAGGAGAATGGGGTTGAGAGGGAAAAATAGATCAGCCATGCCCAAATGGCAGAGCAGATTCGATGGGTCAAGTCAAGTCAAGTCAATTTATTTGTATAGCACATTTAAAAACAACCCACGTTGACCAAAGTGCTGCACATCTGACTAGGAAAAAAAAAGAAACATACAGTGGCAGGCAGCCAAACACAACGGCGCGGCCATCTTGAACAAAATGTTAATTCAATCACCTACAGTCCAACAATAAAAGCACTAAACAGGCACCCAAATTACCCAACCCCAAAAACCCCCCAAAAACACAGTCCAACAATAAAAGCATTAAATAGGCATTCAAATCACACACCCCAAAACCCCCCAAAACACAGTCCAACAATAAAAGCATCAAACAGGCACTCAAACCACCCAACCCCAAAAACACACAAAAAAGAAACATCCATCAAAGAAACATCCATCACAGTGAGTCTCCTCCAGTCCTCTCTCTCCTCACTGTGATGGAAGGCCACAATGTCTTTCCCTTCTCCTGCTGTCCTCGCCCGCAGTCAGGTTGTTGTGGTTGCAGGCCGCGCCGGACGGTCCGCAGCGGGCCGAGCCCAAGGCGCGTCGCAGCCGCTCCCGCAGCCTCCGAAGACGGCCGGCTCCGCCGATGATAAGTCCGATCCGGGGCGGGCGAACACGCTGCTGCTGCTGTTGCTGCACGTCGGGGCGGTCGTGGCTCCCGACATTGAAGCCCCCGCCCAGCAGAGAAATATCCCGCGGCCTATCTTAGGCCGCGCCGGACGGTGAAATGTCCGCGACCCAAGCCCCGCGATCCGGGGTGGGCGAACCCGCTGCCGCTGCCGGAGCTCCCGATGTCGGCATCCACGCGGCCCGAGTCTAAGGCGAGTCGCAGCCGCTCCCGCAGCCTCCGAAGACGGCCGGCTCCGATGGTGGTAAGTCCAATCCGCGGGCTCTGCGAACCAGAGCCCTGGAGGCCGACAGCTCCAGGAGTTGGGCTGATGGTAGGCCGCAGCAGGAACGGAGACACGGCCCAGAAAACAAAGGTCGGGTCTCCGTTCTGAAGGGACACATATTTACAGTGTTACAGTTTCCCCCTCCCCCCCACATACACACATAGTACACAAACACAAAAACACCACATCACAACTACAATTAAGACCAAAAAAAACAACAAAAACACAAAGACAAATGGACCGCAGGTGAGCGGCAGCTGCTAGGGCAGTGCCGCCATTTTGTCAGGGTGATGGTATCAGCGTAGTATCAGCGTAGTATCAGCGAGAGTGTTCCTCAGGGCAATGTCGACAACCCAAACATCCTCCTGCAGCATGTTCACTGATACCATACGATACAATAGAGCTTTATTTATCCCAGGAGGGAAATTGATCTGCCAATAGTCATAGAACACAAATGTGAAATTAAAGTGAAGAGTGGAAAGGATTGGGGATGTGCAAAGATTGGGGAGGGGGAGTCAGTCTCAGTCTCAGTCTACCCCATGACCGAAGAGGGAGGAGTTGTCCAGTTTGATAGCCACAGGGAAGAAGGATCTCCTGTGGCGTTCTGTGCTGCATCTTGGTGGGACCAGTCTGTTGCTGAAGGTGCTCCTCAGATTGGCCAGTGTGTCATGGAGGGGGTGAGCTGTATTGTCCAGGATGCTCCACAGTTTGAGGAGCATCCTCCCCTCCAAGACCACCTCCCATGAATCCAACTCCACCCCCAAGACGGAGCCAGCCTTCCTGATGAGTTTGTTGATTCTATTGGCGTCCGCGGCCTTCGCCCTGCTGCCCCGGCACACGGCAGAGAAGAAGATAGCACTGGCTACCACCGATCGGGAGAACATCTGCAGCATCTTACTGCGGACTTTGAAGGAACGGAACCTTCTCAAAACATACAGCCAGCTCTGTCCATTCCTGTACAGGACCTCAGCGTTCCTGGACCAGTCCAGTTTACTGTCCAGGTGCACTCCCAGGTATTTGTACTCCCTGGTAAACTGCACATCCACACCATTGATGGAGACAGGGGACAGGGGTGTTCCTCTCCTCCTAAAGTCCACCACCAACTCCTTAGTCTTGTTGGTGTTGAGCTGCAGGTGATTCAGCCCACACCGCTCAACAATGTCGTTGACTACACCTCTGTATTCAGCTTCCCTTCCCTCACTGATGCAGCCCACAATTGCAGAGTCATCTGGAAACCTGCAGGTGGCAGATGATTGGAGATGTTCTATTCAATGTACAGCCCTTCGGAAAATGCAGCAAGACCTAGAATCATTCAGGCATGGACTCATATGGTAGAAGACACGGCATAAACGTTTTGGTTAAAGTGTCTTTCTAGTAAACAGGAGATCCTGAGTTTGAATCTCAGCCGTACCTTGTTTATGTGGATAAAATTATGGCTTTAGAAAGACATTTGGACAGAAACATGAATAGGAAGGAATTAGAAGGCCAGAAGCCAAACGCAGGCAAATGGGACTAGCCAAGTATGTGAACTTGGGGCAGCACGGTGGAGCAGCGGTAGAGTTGCTGCCTTATGGCGCCAGAGACCCAGTTTCAATCCTGACTATGGGTGCTGTCTGTATGGAGTTTGTACATTCTCCCCGTGACCACGTGGGTTTTCTCTGGGAGCTCCAGTTTGCTCCAAAGGCGTAGAGGTTTGTAAGTTAGCTTTGGTAAAGATTGTAAATTGTCCACAGCGTATTGGATAATGCTAGTATGTGGGGTGATCGCTGGTCAGCGCGGACTCGTTGGGCCGAAGGGCCTGTTACAGCGCTGTATCTGTAAACCAATCACAAAATGAGAGATTATCCACTCAGCTTTGATGTGTAGGAAAACAACTGCAGATGCTGGTTCAAATAGAAGGTAGACACAAAATACTGGAGTAACTCAGCAGGTCAGGCAGCATCTCTGGAGAGAAGGAATGGGTGACGTTTCAGGTCGAGACCCTTCTTCAGACTGATTCTTAAAGAATGATGACATCTCTGATGCCCGAGTATGAAACACCTCATCCCGGGCGCAGATGCGATGTAGACGGAGGAATTGGGAGTAGGGGATAGAGTTTTTACAGGAAACAGGGTGGGAAGAAGTGTAGTGAAGATAGCTGTGGAGTCAGTCGTTTGTTGCAGATGCAGTATAATATAGATAAATGTGAGGTTATCCACTTTGGCAGCAAAACAAGGAGGCAGATTATACTCTCAATGGTGTCAGGTTAGGTAAGGGGGAAGTGCAGCGAGACCTGGGTGTCCTTGTACACCAGTCACTGAAAGTTGGCGTGCAGGTACAACAGGTAGTGAAGAAAGCTAATGGCATGTTGGCCTTCATAACGAGAGGATGTTAGTATAGGAGTAAAGAGGTTCTTCTGCAGTTGTATAGGGCCCTGGTAAGACCACATCTGGAGTATTGTGTACAGTTTTGGTCTCCTAATTTGAGGAAGGACATCCTTGAAATTGAGGCAGTGCAGCGTAGGTTCACGAGATTGATCCCTGGGATGGCGGGACTGTCATATGAGGAAAGATTGAAAAGACTAGGCTTGTATTCACTGGAGTTTAGAAGGATGTGAGGGGATCTGATAGAGACGTATAAAATTATAAAAGGACTGTACAAGCTAGATGACGGAAAAATGTTCCCAATGTTGGGCGAGTCCAGAACCAGGGGCCACAGTCTTAGAATAAAGGGAATGCCATTTAAAACTGAGGTGAGAAGGAACTTTTTCGTCCAGAGAGTTGTGAATTTGTGGAATTCTCTGCCACAGAGGGCAGTGGAGGCCAATTCACTGGATGAATTTAAGAGAGATAGAGCTCTAGGGGCTAGCAGAATCAAGGGATATGGGGAAAAGTTGGGCACAGGCTACTGATTGTGGATGATCAGCCATGATCACAATGAATGGCGGTGCTGGCTCGAAGGATTGAATGGCCTCCTCCTGCACCTATTTTCAATGTTTCTATGTTGGTCACTAGTCTGTCTCCTGTGATGGAGATGGTGAGATCGAGAAACGGTAGGGAGATGTTGGAGATTGTCCAAGTATATTTAAGAGCAGGTTGTAAATTGGTGGTGAAATGTATGAAGTCAGTGAGTTCTGCATGGGTACAAGAGGTAGCAACAAAGCAGTCGTCAATGTAGCGGAGGTAGAGTTCGGGGATGGGGCCAGTGTCTTCCTGGAACAGGGAATGTTCGACGTACCCTACAAAGAGGCAGGCATAGCTAGGGCCCATGCGAGTGCCCATAGCTACGCCTTGGATTTGGAGGAAGTGGGAGGAGTCAAAGGAGAAGTTGTTGAGGTTAAGAACCAGCTCTGCTAGGCGGAGGAGAGTGTTAGTAGATGGAGATTGGCTGGTTCTACGGTCGAGGAAGAAACGGAGGGCTTCAAGACTATCCTTGTGGGGGATGGAAGTGTAGAGTGACTGGACATCCATGGTAAAGATGAGGGAGTGGGGGCCTGGAAACTGAAAGTTATTGAGGAGACGGAGAGCATGTGAGGTGTCTTGGACATAGATAGAGAGGGATTTGACCAAGGGAAAAAGGATGGAGTCGAGGTAGGTGGAAATTAATTCGGTGGGACATGAACAGGCAGAAACAATGGGTCTGCCAGGACAGTTCTGCTTGTGGATTTTAGGGAGAAGGTAAAATCGGGCTATGCGGGGCTGGGGAACGATAAGGTTGAAGGCATTATAGGGCAGAGTGCCGGAATTGGTGAGATCAGTGATAGTGTTAGTGATTAAGGTCTGGCGCTCGTCAGTGGGGTCATGGTCCAAGGACAAGTAGGAGAAGGTGTCTGAGAGTTGTCACCTGGCTTCAGTCCGGTAGAGGTCAGCTCGCCAGAGTACCATGGCACCGCCCTTGTCAGTGGGTTTGATGACTAAATCAGGGTTGTTGCAGAGTGAGTGGAGGGCTGTACGTTCAGGAGGGGAGAGGTTAGAGTGAGTCAGGGGAGTGGAGAATTCGAGGCGGTTGATGTCCCTCCGGCAGTTGGAAATGAAAAGGTCTAGTGAAGGTAGATGGCCATCCGGGAGTCCAAGAGGAGGGGATCCGCTGTTGACGGGAGAAGGGGTCATCACTGGGTGGTGAGGACTCCTTCCCATGGAAAAAGGTGCGGAGAGCTCCACATCGTGGAGGACCCGGAACTCGTTGAGGTGGGGGCGGAGGGGAACAAAGGTGAGGCCCCTGCTGAGAACAGACCATTCGGTATCAGAAAGGGGGAGGTCAGGGGGGATGGTGAACACCCGGCAAGTGTGGGGGTTGGGGTCGGGTGAAGGCAGACGAGCAGATGGAGGTCGAGGCGATGTCTGGTGGTGGGGTTGGTTTACAGAGAGGGGGCCATGAGGACCATTGTATGGGTGGGGAGTAGATTTTAGATTTTTAGATTTAGATTCTACAGCGCGGAAACAGGCCCTTTCGGCCCACCAAGTCCGCGCCGCCCAGTGATCCTCGCACATTAACACTATCCTACACACCAGGGACAATTTTTTACATTTACCCAGTCAATTAACCTACAAACCTGCACGTCTTTGGAGTGTGGGAGGAAACCGAAGATCTCGGAGAAAACCCACGCAGGTCACGGGGAGAACGTACAAACTCCGTACAGACGGCGCCCGTAGTCAGGATCGAACCTGAGTCTCCGGCGCTGCATTCGCTGTAAGGCAGCAACTCTACCGCTGCGCCACCGTTCCGCTTGGGGCACCTGGATAGAGGGGGAAGGGAAAGACCCAGTGGAACCCCTGCTGAGGTTCCTTGTAGGTAGGGGGGGGGGAGGGGGGGGGGGCAGCAGTGGCATCACATCCAACATCAGCATCCAGGGGTCACTACTGACCACATATTCAGCCAGATTAGTCACTTAAATGGATCAAAGGTCCACAGCCGGAAATATTAGCTCCCTTTCTTTTGCCACAAGATGTTCCCATCAATTTTTACTCTATTCATAAATTCATAAGTTCTAGGAGCAGAATTAGGCCATTCGGGTTTTCTCCGAGATCTTCGATTTCCTCCCACACTCCAAAGACGTACAGGTATGTAGGTTAATTGGCTGGGCAAATTTTTAAAAATGAAATAAAATTGTCCCTAGTGTGTGTAGGATAGTGTTAATGTGCAGGGATCGCTGGGCGGCGCGTACCCGGTGGGCCGAAGGGCCTGTTTCCGCGCTGTATCTCTAAATCTAAAATCTAAAAAAAAATCTAAAGTCTACTCCACCATTCAATCATGGCTGATCTACCTTTCCTTCTCAACCCCATTCTCCTGCCTTCTCTCCATAACCCCTGACACCCATACACATCAAGAATCTATCGATCTCTGCCTTAAAAATATCAATTGACGGCCTCACATACTTCTCTGGCAATGAATTCCACAGATTCACCTCCCGCTGTCTAAAGGAAATTCCTCCTCATTTCCTTTACAGATATATGGTGCATTCAGAGAGTATTCAGACCACTTCACATTTTCCACATTTTGCTCCGTTACAGCCTTATTTTAAAATGGATTAAATTCTTTTTTTATCATCAATCTATAATAAAAAAGCGATAACAGGTGTTTAGAAATGTTTGCAAAGTAATTGAAAATAAATAACTGAAATATCGCATTTACATAAGTATTCAGACCCTTTACCCTCAGTCCTTTGTTGAGGGACCTTTGGCAGCGATTACAGCCTCAAGTCTTCTTGGGTATGATGCTACAAGCTTGGCACACGTGTGTTTGGGTAATTTCTCCCATTCTTCTCTGCCGATATACTGTCAAGCTCTGTCAGGTTGGATGGGGAGCATCGATGCACAACTATTTTCAGGTCTCTCCAGAGATGTTCGATCGGGTTCAAGTCCGGGCTCTGGCTGGGCCATTCAAGGACATTCATAGACTTGTCACAAAGCCACTCCTGCGTTGTCTTGGCTGTGTGCTTAGGGTCAATAGACAATAGGTGCCATAGTAGGCCATTCAGCCCTTTGAGCCACCACCAACATTCAATGTGATTATAGCTGATCATTCACAATCAGTACCCCGTTCCTGCCTTCTCCCCATACCCCCTGACTCCGCTATCATTAAGAGATCTATCTAGCTCTCTCTTGAAAGCATCCAGAGAACTGGCCTCCGCTGCCTTCTGAGGCAGAGAATTCCACAGATTTACAACTCTATGACTGAAAACGTTTTTCCTCATCTCTGTTCTAAATGGCTTACCCCTTATTCTTAAACTGTGGTCCCTGGTTCTGGACTCCCCCAACATTGGGAACATGTTTCCTGCCTCTAACGTGTCCAATCCCTTAATAAACTTATATGTTTCAATAAGTTCCCCTCTCATCCTTCTAAATTCCAGTGTATACAAGCCTAGTTGCTCCAGTCTTTGAACATATGACAGTCCCGCCATTCCAGGAATTAACCTAGTGAACCTATGCTGCACTCCCTCAATAGCAAGAATGTCCTTCCTCAAATTTGGAGACCAAAACTGCACACAGTACTCCAGGTGCAGTCTCACTAGGGCCCTGTACAACTGCAGAAGGACCTCTTTGCTCCTATGCTCAACTCTTGTCATAAAGGCCAACATGCCATCAGCTTTCTTCACTGCCTGCTGTACCTGCATGCTAACTTTAAGTGACTGATGAACAAGAACATCCAGATCTCTTTGTACTTCTCCATTTCCTAACTTTACACTATTCAGTTAATAATCTGCCTTTCTGTTCTTACCACCATAACCTCATTTATCTACATTAAACTGCATCTACCCACTCACACAACCTGTCCAAGTCACCCTGCATCCTCATAGCATCCTCCTCACAGTTCAGATTGCCACCCAGCTTTGTGTCATCCGCAAATTTGCTAATGTTACTTTTAATCCCTTCATCTAAGTCATTAATGTATATTGTAAATAGCTGTGGTTCCAGCACCGAGCCTTGCGGAACCCCACTAGTCACTGCCTGCCATTCTGAAAGGGACCCGTTAATCCCTACTCTTTGTTTCCTGTCTGCCAATCAATTTTCTATCCATGTCAGCACCCTACCCTCAATACCATGTGCTCCAATCTTGTTCACTAATCTCCTATGTTGGACCTTATCAAAGGCTTTCTGGAAGTCCACTGGCTCTCCCTTGTCTATTTTCCTAGTTAAATCCTCAAAAAATTCCAGAAGATTAGTCAAGCATGATTTCTCCTTCGTAAATCCATGCTGACTCGGAACAATCCTGTTGCTGCTATCCAAATGTTCCGCAATTTCTTTTTTTATAATTGATTCCAGCATCTTCCCCACTACTGATGTCAGGCTAACTGGTCTATAATTTCCCGTTTTCTCTCTCCTTTCTTAAAAAGTGGGATAACATTAGCTACCCTCTCAACCCCATTCTCCTACCTTCGCCCCATAACCCCTGTACAAGTCAAGAATCTGTCAATCTGCACCTTAAAAATATGCATTGGGTGAATCAGTTATCAATTACCCACATGACTATTTCAATGTATAGTTAATTTACCTTAATCACCAGACCACACATTTACACATATGCACATCATAGAGTCATGGAGTCCTACAGCATGGAAACAGGCCCTTCAGCCCAACTTTCCTACACCGGTCAACGTCCCAACTGCACACGTTTAAATATTCATTGGTCTCAGTGTGTGTTTGTGGATTACTATCTCACGGCAGGTTTCCTGCAATGGGAGCTGTGCTGGGGGGTTCCCACCCATTTGCTGTTAGGCTGCTCATCGAGGGGGTGGAAAACCCCAGCTCTTCACAGACAATGAAGTGATAATTGTGTCCAGTGGGTATGTATCACACACGGTCATTTGCTAGAGTTCTACAGCAGAGAAACGGGCCTGTCAGCCCACCACGTCTATCTTACGCCAGACACCATTTTCATCGTACAGGGAGTGTGGTAGGGGACTGGGAACACATTTCTGCAGGATACTAGTGCCGACAATTATTGTGGAGGGCATTTTGTCGCCTCTCCTCACTGATTGTGGTCCCTGGGTCAGGAAGTCGAGGATCCAGTGTAGAACAGGGTGCTGATTCTCAGGGCCAGGAGATTGGTGATGAGTTTCTGTGTGGTGTTGAAGAAGGAGGTTACGTGGCTTTTAACCAGAACCAATTAACCAACAAACCTGTACGTTGTTGGAGTGTGGGAGAAAACCGGAGCACCCGGGGAAAACCCACATTGTTACAGGGAGAACGTACAAACTCCGTACAGACAGCACTCGTAGTCAGGATGGAACCCAGGTCTCTGGCGCTGTGAGGCACCAACTCTACCACCGCACCACCGTGGCATGGTGAAGTACACGCCCCATCAGCATCGGTGGTGACCGAATGAAACTGGTTGAGTTGGCTGACAACAGCTGGGTGGAAACTGTACCTCCTGATTCAGGGACAGTTTCTTCCCAGCTGATATCAGGCAACTGAACCATCCTATCACCAACTAGAATGCGGTCCAAACCTCCCATCTACCTCATTGGAGATCTTCAAATTACCTTTAATCAGACTTTATCTTGCACTAAATACCTTTTACTAATTACTAAATCTTGCACATACCCTTTATCCTGTACTTGTAAACTGTGGACGGCTTTATTGTAATTATGTATAGTCTTTTCACTGTAACTCAGTGGATCAGGCAGCATCTCTGGAGAAAAGGAGTAGGTAACGTTTCGGGTTGAGACCCTTTCTTCGTTGACTGGATAGCGTGCAACAGAAACGTTTTTCACTGTGCCTCTGTGACAATAGGATAAATATAACGCATGACAATAAAACTAAACTAAAATAAACTTCAAGTTTTGAGAGTAAATATCACCAAGAGGGTTTTCTCCGGGGATTCGCTTTCCTCCCACATCACAAAGATGTACAGGTTTGTAGGTTAATTGGCTTCGGTAAAGATTGTAAATTGTCGCTAGTGTGTAGGTTAGTGTTAGTGTACGGGGTGGTCACTGGCCAGTGCGGATTCGGTGGGCCAAAGGGCTTGATTCTGCGCTGTATTTGTAATCTTAAACTAAACTACATTCAAATTTCTCCAGAATATTGCAATGCTATAAAACTATATGAGAGTCATAAAGTGATACAGTGTGGAAACATACCCTACGGCCAACATGTCCCAGCTACACAAGTCCCACCTACCAGCATTTGGTCCATATCACTCCAAACCTGTCCTATCCATGTACCTGTCTAACGGTTTGTTAAATGCTGGGATAGTCCCTGCCTCAACTACCTCCTCTGGCAGCCTGTTCCACCCACCCACTACCCTTTGTGTGAACAAGCTACCCCTCAGATTCCAATTAAATCTTTTCCCCTTCATCTTGAACCTATGTCCTCTGGTCCTCGATTCACCTACTCAGGGCTAGAGACTCTGTGCATTTACCCGATCTGCACTAGCATTTCTGCACTCTTAAGTCTGAAGAAGAGCCCTGCCACGAAATGTCACCTATCCATTTTATCCAGAGATGCTGCCTGACCCTCTAAGTTACTCCATCACTTTGTGTCTCTTTCTGCACTCTGGCATTTTTCTTTTTGCTCAACCTATTGTACTAGTGCATGGCCTGATTGTACTCATCCATTATATGATTGGATTTGACTGGACAGCACAGGAACAAAAGCTTTTCACAGTCTCTCTGTATACGTGACAGTAATAAGCCGATACCATCAAATCCTCCTCAACACTGATCTCATCTGCCAGCACCCTGTCCCTGGTGTTCTGTACTGTAGCACGTCCACATATTGTGCTGGTACCTCCTTTACTGCCTTCAACATTCCAAGCTCCCACTCTGTGAAAAGCTTCTTCCTCTGCTTCCCTCTACACCAATGCCCCCTAGTTTTAGATACCTCTCTACAGGGAAATAAGGAACTGCAGATGCAGCTTTACAAAAGAAAAAAGCAAAGGTGTTGGAGTAACTCGGCGGGACAGGCAGCATCTGCGGAAGACATGGATAGGCGATGCATAGCGTCGGGCCCCTTCTTCAGATCCAAGGTTCAGCTTCACTGCGGTAAATCCTGTCACACACAGGTAGCGATAAAGGAGATGGCAGATCATTCAACAACTGTGTGTTAGCGAGAGTGAATGGTTTATACTGCAGGAGCAAAGGGCCAAGTGCTGGAGTAACTCAGCCGGTCAGGCAGCATCTCCGGAGAACAAGGATAGGTCGGGACCCTTCTTTAGACAGATTGCAGTAAGGGGAGAGGGGGGAAAGTTGGAAAAGTGGTCAGGGTGGGACAGACCTGCCAGATGATACAGGTGAGGGGGGCGGGGGGGTTGATTAGCAGATGGGTGGACAAAGGTCAAAGATTAAAAGACAAAAGGGTGTAAGATAAGGAGAGAAGAGGAGTGAAATTTAAAGCCAAGGGAAGGGAGTGGGTGGAAGGGGACAAACACAAAATGCTGGAGTAACTCAGCAGGACAGGCAGCATCTCTGGAGACAAGGAATGGGTGACGTTTCAGGTCGAGACCCTTCTTCAGACCGAAAGTCAGTGAAGTGGGAAATATGCGATATGGAAGGGTACAAAGAGCATGTAAGGTGTGAAAAGAACAGATCAATGCAGATGTTCAAGCAAATGTAGAATGAAATAATTCACTGTTCACACTCTTGGTTGGCAGCTCAAGTGGAATATGAGGTGCTGTTCCTCCAGTTTGCATGTGGCCTCACTGTGGCAATGGAGGAGGCCCAGGACAGAAAGGTCAGTGTGGGAATGGGAAGGGGAGTTAAAGTGTTTCGCAACCGGGTGATCCAGTAGGCATTGGGGGACTGAGCGTAAGTGTTCTCGCTCCCCCTCCCCCCAGTGTACATCAGCAACACTGGATAAAGTGGATGAGGTTAGAGGAGGTGCACGTGAACCACTGTCTCATCTGGAAGGACTGTTGTGGTCCCTGGACAGAGTTGAGGGAGGCGGTATAGGGACAGGTGTTGCATCTCCTGTGGTTACAGGGGAAGGTACCTGCAGAGGGGGTTGTTTGGGTGGGGAGGGATGAGTGAACCATGGTTTTGAAGAGGGATCTCTCTACAGAAAGTGGAAATAGGTGGGAATGCGAAGATGTGATTGGTGGTGGGATCCCGTTGGAGATGATGGAAATGCTGCAGGTTAATGTGTTGGATGCGCAGGATGGTGGGTTGAAGGGTGCGGACCAGGGGAACTCTACCCTTGTTCTGTCTGGGGGGAGGGGGAGCGAGAGTAGAACTACGGGACACAAAGGAGACGGGTGTGTGGAATCCATCTGTGACGGTAACCACGTTTACTCAAGAAAGAGGACATCGCGGATGTGCATGGACGGAAAGCCTCATCTTGGGAGCAGATGTGGCAGAGCATCTTTGCGAGAACCAGGGTGGGAGGAGGTGTCGTCCAGATAACTGGGAGTCGGCGGGTTTGTGGTGGATGTCAGACGATAGTCTGTCCCTTGTGATGGAGACAGGGAGATGATGAAAGGGGAGAGAGGTGTCAGAGATGGTCCTTGACTTTGAGGGCAGGGTGGAAGTTGGTGCAGAGATGTTGAAATCACTGAGTTGTGCACACGTGCAGGAAGCAGCCCCGATGTAGCGAAGAGGGAGTTGGGGGAAGGGGCCAGT